>NC_069504.1:666413250-666713250 GCF_027579735.1 Bombina bombina | reverse complement strand
GTAAATGGTAAAGTTGTTTTTAAAGTTGTTTTAAAATCGCAAGCTTTATCTGAATCATGAAAGAAAAAATGTTGGGTTTCATGTCCCTTTAAGTAAATAACAAACACCTAGATTACGAGTTTTGTGCTAAACAGGGTGTGAAACAAACGCCAAAAAAGTTGTCTATGGGAAAAAAGTCTTGTCTAAACCTAACACCCTAACATAAACCCCAAGTCTAAACACCCCTAATCTGCCGTTCCGACACCGCTGTCACCTAAATAAAGTTATTAACCCCTTATATGCCGCTCCCGACATCGCGCGATACCTAAATAAAGTTATTAACCCTTATTCCGCCGCTCCCCGACATCGCAAACACTATAATAAAGCTATTAACCCCTAATCCACTGCTCCCCGTCATCGTCGACACTATAATAAAGCTATTAAACCCTAAACCTCCGGCCTCCCACATCGCCACCACTAAATAAACCTATTAACCCCTAAACCTCCAGCCCCCACATCAACGCTACTAAATAAACCTATTAACTGCCAGTCCCCACATCGCGAAACACTACATTACATTAGTAACCCCTAAACCTAACACCCCCCTAATTTAAAATAATTAAAATAAGGGGGCGGAGCCATCAGCCAAGGGAGCCAGACGTACATCTTTTGAGCTCCCTGATTATGACTAAAATAAATATATTTTTATGAACCAAAAACAGGGCATCTTAACTATCTAACTACGTTTGACGACTTTCCAGCTTAAGAGCACTTTACATACTGGAGCAACACATGAAGGGAGCCTTCGTGACTTAGGTAGCAGTGTATGCTGCCCTGTTTCCATTGGAGCTGATTTATTTTCTCCCGTTCTGCAAACTACATTATATATCTGCCGATTAAGGAGGAGATTTGGATTCTGCTCACTAAGCTGGCGCTGCAGAAGCAGAATAACTTTGAGGACCTTGCGCTTGCATTTAGAGCACCATGCGCTCTAGAAGATGATGCTGCATGCAAGATGGCGAATAAAAGAGCCGGTTTGCAGCAAGCCCAGTATCCACAAGCTGCTCTCTTCAAGAAGAAGAAAAAGACGAAACATGAGTTTCAGCTTGAAAGAGATACTCGCACTAAAGAGGCATGCGTCTGGAAGAGAGGTTCCCCTTCTATAATCTCGTATGTCCAACAGCCTCTAGCTAATGTGGCTAGCAGCATACAGCAAATGCCAACAGACCTCGGATGGATCCCTGAGCCACCCCAAACTTTTGAAGGGGACATAGCAGATCTGGTTACCGAAGCATGCGCTGCATCGAATGAGACGACCAGTGTGAGAATCTTGCGAAAGATTTGTCCCCCTCAGAACGGACGGATAGTCACTCGATTCCAACTATATGTGATGAGTCCCTCTTTAAATCTGGGAGCATCTAGACTCTCTTTGGCTCCTTGCACTGGGGATACTAAGTTTATACCATTCCTGGAGAATTTCTCCCAGGTCTCTTGCCTCTGCAAAGACATGCTGCAAAGAGTCTTTATACCTACACTTATAGTCCCTAGCACAGGAGTGGGCTGAATTTATTTATGCTTTTGGACTCACTCCCTGGCATGCTAAAGTTTTGAGCCAAGGAGGTTATCACTGCCGATAGTACTTCCCAACATTGCTTTCAGTTACGTCTAGGACTGGAACTTGTTATGCAAATGTTATAGAGAAGTACTTATTTCTAAATATGTTTTGGTTGTTTTTTTAGCCTGCTCTAGCAATATAAGCCTAGAGAATAACTCCATCCTATTGTTTATTATTTACTAGACTGCTCACTGTTAATATTTGTGTTTTTTGTACATTTATCTGCATCTTATATTTAGTATGATTACACTAGCCCCATAGATATATAAGGGTAAAACATACTACAAAATACCTTAATCATTGTTATATATTCTATCCTTACACTATGGTCTATTATGGGCTTGTTTGACAAAGGAAGGTATCTGGATATTTTACTTAGCATGATCTTCCCTTGTGCTAGCCCACTAGAGGTATACCATACTTATATTTGCTACCAATTTACCTATGTATATATAGATTGTAACACTATGTTAAAATTAGAGATCTATGCCACTTGGATGAAACGTGTGTATAAAAGGTGGTTATAACTCAGGACCCAATATTAACAGACTCACTTAAATACAGCTGCTCAGCTCTATGTTTAGTTCGAGCATTAGGTAATTTTGCCTTATGAAAACCTGTGAAACATAGGTCAAATAGCTTCAACTATTCCATTTAAGGTCTTACTCAGAGAAAATTCTACATACTCTTAATATGTTCCCACTAGTACAATGATGTACTAATATTATAGGTATTTCATAAGCTACTCTGCCTCTTTGCAGGTTATGCTATATATCACATGTATAATCTGTTCTCATATGACCAAACTTATTTTATCACTATTGCATGTATGATGCCTAACATTCTTTATAACTTATCCTACCTTGTACATATAGAGACACTCCCCTATAGTACCATCATGGTTATACCTATACTTTTTAGACCGGTTCCTACACAGAGGATACAGTATTAGTCCCTAGTATACAAGCATTTTGCAAGCTAGAAGCTTCAGTGTTCACTATATTAAATATATAGGGATGCCTTCATTCTGAAATTTCCACACACCTTACTTCTCTCTATCACCCTACAGTTTGCTTTACCTTATAGAAACCTGAGAAACATATAGCAAATTAATAGCTTTAATATAGCTCTGTCGGACTAATCTAAAGGTGTTCATGCCTATCACTTCTATTCCTCTTAGGATCTACCTCAGAGAAAATTTTACATATGGCTATCATGTCCCAATTAGTACTATTATATGATGCTGTTAAGGGTATTTTTTAGGCTACTATACCTTCTTACAGGCTATTATAGGTATCACATGTATAATGTGATCTTGTATGATTAAACGTATCTCATCATTATTATCCCTTTTTAGGTGTTATAACTGATTTCTATTCTTGTAGAGAACCCTATATATAACTATTCTGGTTTAGCTACATAAAACAGCATCTAGTTCCCACTAACTTAAGTTTAACAATTTTTAACCCGTCTTGTTCCTTAAATTACCTTTGTATCTATGGCTCCGCCCCTCCACCCTTTCCCTCATTTACAGAGCGGTGCTTACCCGCTGATATTCCTGCCCCCCATTATATACTTATTCCTTCTCTCCCTGAAGCTCCTAAAGAGCTACCCACCTGATCATCAGCTATCTGTTATATTTCTGGCCCATTTGGCCTAAAACTGTGTTCCCAACTGATCAGTCATTTATGCTATTCTATTGCAAAATCGAGGTTTCATCAGCCTGCCAACAATGTATCTTATAACTGTCAAAATGTTTTGCTCAATTTTGTTTATATTTTTTCTTTGTTATCAAAAGACGTACTATGTTTTATGTTTGTTATGTAAAACCTCAATAAAAAAACACATTAAAAAAAATAAAAAAATAAAATAAAATTACAATATAACTATCTTGAAATAAATTAAAACTTACCTGTGAAATAAAAATAAACCTAACATTAAACTATAAATTAACCTAACCTTAATATTCTTATAAAATAAAAAATACTACCAATTAAAAATGTTAAATTACAAATTTACACTATGAAAAAAAATAAAAAAATCTAAAATTATAAAAATAATAAACACTAAATTATGAAAAATAAAAAACACTAAGCTTACAGAAAATAAACAAAATTATCAAAAATAAAAACAATTACACCTAATCTAATAGCCCTATAAAAATAAAAAAGCCTCCCCCAAAAAATAAAAACACCCACTAGCCTACAATAAACTACCAAAGGGCCTTTTGTAGGGCATTGCCCTAAGTTAAACAGATCTTTTACCTGTGAAAAATACAAAGTCTCCCCAACCACCACCCAACCAACCCACCAAAATAAAAAACCTAAGCTAACCATTGCCCCCTAAAGGGGCTTTTGTATGGGCATTGCCCTTTAAAGGGCATTCAGCTCTTTTACAAAAGTCCAAAGCCCTAATCTAAAAAAAAAACCACCCAAAAAAATGAAAAAAAAAAAAAAAACTAACCCCAAAATATCTACTCACGGTTCCTGAAGTCCGGACATTCATCTCCATTTCCATCCAAAATAAAAACAGTCAATAGGATGAGAGCTACTGAAATCCTTTTGGCTGTTCAAATCAGACAATAGGAAAACCCTATAGGCGTTATAGGCTGTAGCGCAAGCTTTTTAGCCTCAACGCACAATCTGTAGTACCGGCACTATGAAAATCCCACACAAAAACGTATTTTTTGAGTGTGAAATGGACATTGCGTTACAAGCTAAAATGCTTGCATTACAGCTATACCGATACGACTCGTAATATGCATTTCTGGCCATTACGCTGGAATTGCCATTTTTTCAGCGTTATAAGCCATACCGCAACTCTTGTAATCTAGCCGAAAGAGAGTAAATTTGAAAAAGACTTTTACCCGTGTCTCTGAGCAAGTTGCAGATAAAACCACACACGTCTATGTAACTTAACACAGTTATTGGAAAAACAAATAATGTTGTTTTATTTGTGTGGGGGGGGGGTCATATCATGTTTTTATTCATATATAAATATAGATTGAAGCACTGTTTGTGTTGTATCCATAATTTAATTTAGATTTTTGTTATTTGAAGAATTGATACAATGGGTTAATATTGCTACATTATTGATCTAATATGAATAATAAATATTAATAAATAAGTAACAAACCTCTTCCTGGGGATATACAGCTATTTGGTAAAACCCATTATTCTACTGTTTTTAGAAAAAGAAATTAGGCTTTTAAAGAAAAGAACACAGTCCCTACAGTCAAACATGGTGGAGGTTCACTGATGTTTTGGAGTTGTTTTGCTGCTTCAGGCACTGGATGTCTTTGCTATGTGCATGGTATTATGAAATCTGAAGAATAACAAAGAATTCTGTGGTGCAATGTAGGGCCCAGTTTCAGAATGTTGGGTCTCCGTCAAAGGTCATGGGTCTTACAGCAGTACAATGACCCAAAACACCCAGAAGTGGTTTAAGACAAAGTGCTGGAGAGTACTAAACTGGCCAGCAATGAGTCCAGGTCTCAATCCCATATAACACCTGTGGAGAGATCTCAAAACAGCAGTTGGGAAAAGGAACCCTTCAAATCTGAGAGACCTGGAGCAGTTGGCAAAAGAAGAGTGGTCCAAAATTCCAGTAGAGAGGCTTAAGAAACTCATTGATGGTTACAGGAAGCGATTGATTTCAGTTATTTTTTCCAAGGGGTGTGCTACCAAATATTAAATTGAGGGTGCCAATATTTTGTTCAGTCTATTTTTGGAGTTTTGCAAGGAATGTGTCATATTTGGCTTTTTTTTCTCCACTTTTTTTGTGTCATACTAATACAAACAAAAGAAATACACATGAGAATGTCTAAACATTTCTAACTGTAACACTTTTCTGGGCGAAGTGGTCCATTATCTGACAGAAATGCAGGGGTGCCAATATTTTTGGCCATTACTGTAAATATATACAGTACATATATATATATATATATATATATATATATACTGTATATATATATATATATATATATATATATATATATATATATATATATAAAGAACATTGTAAAGTGAAATATTAATATTTTCATGTCTGATTAACACACTTTAGGAAAGGTGAAACTGTTTGCGCGTGAGTATGGTGTTTTTTTCCACTTTTTTTGCTCTATTGACTTCTATGGGGTAATAGGTTATTCCATGTGATATTCTAAGTTAGTTTTTTTTTACGCTCGTCGGGTTAGCGCGCAAGCATATAATACTGCTCCACTTGTAAACTGGCCCAAAACATTATTTATACACAAAAATGATTGTTTTAAATTATAATGGAAAGAACCAAATACAAATATAGCAATATAATAGGCAACACCTAATTGAAGGCGGAGAGACAAAATGCGTTGATCACCTGACCACAAGGGAGTGTTTTGCCAAACATTCCAGTACATTCATGCCTGCAGTTCCTCCAGTGTGTATAACCACTCCTAACTTTTGAATAACTATCCAGAAGTCACAGAGGAGCAATGTGTAAGTATACTACAGGAACAAAATGTATATGAGGAATCCATTTTGGAAAAGGGCTAATACATCATATAATTTTGATGTCCTTAATTCATATCTGATTCCATATGTAGTAAGGAAGGAATATTAAAAGGTAATTTCTTAAAAAGGGAAATATTAATATTATGACATATATACCGCAATTTAATAAGTAAATGGCAATTGATACAGTATTACATTAAATGGCAAAAGATATATACATTTCTTTTAGGAACAATTAGAGTACAAATTAATTCTTACAAAAAAAACAGAAAAATATGTTCATATTAATAACAAACAATGATATAATAGAAAAATATGTTCTCATTTATAACAAAGAATGATATAATAGTCCTTTTTATTTAGTTCTTAAATGCAACCACAAAGGTTAACAAGCCTTAAAGGGCCACTAAACCCAAAATCTTTCTTTCATGATTCAGATAGAGAATACAAATTTAAACAACATTACAATTTGCTTCTATTATTTATTTTGCTTCATTTTTTAGACATCCTTAGTTGAAGAAAAAGCAATGCACATGGTGAGCCAATCACACGAGGCTTCTATGTGCAGCAACCAATCAGCAGCTACTGAGCATATCTAGATTTGCTTTTCAGCAAAGAATATCAAGAGAATAAAACAAATTAGATAATAGAAGTAAATTAGAAAGATGTTTAAAATTGCATTCTCTTTCTGAATCATGAAAGAAAAAATGTGGGTTTCATGGCCCTTTAAAGGTAACCATTTCTCTAACTGTCACATCGATTCTAATGGTTTTACAATGGGATCTATAGCTACCAATCCCCATTCGTTATTGAGGGTGAAAAAAAAGGGGTTGGATACACAATAGAAACATAGAAACATAGAATTTGACGGTAGATAAGAACCAAAAAGGCCCATCAAGTCTACCCATATTACATGTTACTTTTTCCTTAGGATAGCCTTATGCATGTCCAGGCATTTTTAAATTCCTTTACAGTCTTTGTGTTTACCACCTCAAATGGAAGTTTATTCCATGAATCCACCACCCTTTCTGTAAAAAAATGCTTCCTCAAATTTCTTCTGAATCTGCTACCCTCTAACTTTAGATTGTGACCCCTTGTTTTGGCATTTATTTTTTTGAGAAAAATGCTTTCAGCTTCCATTTTATTAAGTCCCTTCATATATTTGAAGGTTTCTATCATGTCACCTCTTTCCCTTCTATCCACTAAGTTATACATATTTAGATCATAGAGTCTTTCTTTGTACGTTTTATATTTTAGACCATGTACCATTTTAGTAGCCCTCCTTTGGACAGCTTCTAGTTTATTTATATCTTTCTGAAGATATGGTCTCCAGAACTGTACACAGTATTCCATATTTGGTCTAACTAATGATCTGTAAAGTGGCATAAGAACCTTGCTATTTCTGCTACTAAAACATCTTCTGACGCAACCAAGCATTTGACTGGCCTTGCTGGCTGCACTGCTGAATTGTGTACCAAATTTTAAATCATCTGAAATAATAATTCCCAAGTCCCTTTCTTCTTTAATTACAGTCAGTAATGTACCATTGAGACTATAATTGGCCTTTGGGTTTTTGGATCCTATATGCATAATTTTATTCTTGGTAATATTAAATTTCAGATCCCATTTATTAGACCAGTCCTCTAGTTTATTAATATCACAGTTCATTTGATCAACTCCTCCTGGAACATCTACCCTGTTACATATTTTTGTATCATCAGCAAACAAGCAAACCTTTCCCTTAAGCCCATTTCCAATATCACTTATGAACATGTTAAACAAAACAGGCCCAAGAACTGACCCTTGGGGAACACCACTAGTAACTGATGCCTCATTTGAATGTACTCCATTAATTGAAACTCTCTGTCGTCTATCTTTAAGCCAGCATTCTACCCACTTAACAATCTTAGCATCTATTCCAAGGCAATACATTTTGTGAATAAGTTTGTTGTGTGGGACGGTGTCAAATGCTTTGCTAAAGTCTAGATATGCAACATCTACGGCTCCTCCCTGGTCTACTATTTTAGTTACATGGTCAAAGAAATCAATTAGATTAGTCTGGCATGATCTTCCAGCAGTGAAACCATGCTGTCCTCTGTCTTCTAAGTTGTTTGTCTGAATGAAAGATGCAAGTCTTTCCTTTAAAAGAGTTTCCATTAATTTCCCTGCAATTGAGGTCAAACTGACTGGCCTATAGTTAGCAGAATCTTCCCTACTACCCTTTTTATGAAGAGGGACTACATTTGTAATTTTCCAGTCTTTTGGAACAACTCCTGTTAGAAGTGACTGATTAAATAAATCAGCTAATGGAGTAGCTATTACGGATCAAAGTTCTCTTAGAACCCTTGGATGAATATTATCTGGACCCACAGACTTATTTACTTTTATTTTTGATAAAGCCATTGAAACCTCTTTCTCTGTAAAAAGAAAAGTACTACTCACATTATTATTTAGAGTAACATCCCTTAATAGAATCTCACTATCTTCACCATCTGTTGTAAAGACTGAACAAAAATAATCATTTAAACAGTTTGCTATTTGTTTATCTTCTTCCACTACTCTATCATCATTCTTGAGTCTCACTATCCCTCTGTTAGTTTTTCTCTTTTCACTGATTAGTGATGTCGCAAACCTAAAATTTTGCATTCGCGAACGGTGGACGCAAACTTCCACAACTGTTCGCGAACGGGCGAACCGGGCGAACCGCCATAGACTTCAATAGGCAGGCGAATTTTAAAACCCACAGGGACTCTTTCTGGCCACAATAGTGATGGAAAAGGTGTTTCAAGGGTACTAACACCTGGACTGTGGCATGCCAGAGGGGGATCAATGGCAAAACTCCCATGGAAAATTACATAGTTGATGCAGAGTCTGGTTTTAATCCATAAAGGGCATAAATCACCTAACATTCATAAATTGTTTGGAATAACGTGCTTTAAAACATCAGGTATGTACACTACTGTTACACCAGATATGAGTTGCACTGGGGTAACACTGTGCCCTGGCAGGCAGGCAGGCACTTAAACGCACACATGTGAAGGAAACTGACTGCTATTATTTAACACAGTCAAAAAAGTGTTGTTTTTTTTAAATCTACACTACTGTTACACCAGATATGAGTTGCACTGGGGTGACACTGTGCCCTGGCAGGCAGGCACTTAAACGCACACGTGTAAAGGAAACTGACTGCTATTATTTAACACAGTCAAAAAAGTGTTGTTTTTTTTTAAATCTACACTACTGTTACACCAGATATGAGTTGCACTGGGGTGACACTGTGCCCTGACAGGCAGGCACTTAAACGCACACGTGTGAAGGAAACTGACTGCTATTATTTAACACAGTCAAAAAAGTGTTGTTTTTTTTAAATCTACACTACTGTTACACCAGATATGAGTGGTGGCACTGGGCAAGTGGGCACAGTATACGCTGTGAGCCTGACACACACGCTGGCAGGCAGGCAACTGCAATTAGATTACACAGGAAAATAAAAAAAGCAGCCCTAAAAAGGGCTTTTTGGGGTGCTGTCCTTACAGCAGAGATCAGATGAGTCCTTCAGGACTGTAGTGGACACTGAATATACTAGCCTAGCTATAGATTTCCCTACTAAATCAGCAGCAGCTACACTGTCCCTCCTCTCACTAACAATGCAGCTTCCGAATAAATCTAAAATGGAAGCTGTCCAGGAGGTAGGAGGGTCTGGGAGGGAGGGTCTGCTGCTGATTGGTTGGAATGTGCCTGCTGACTGTGAGGTATAGGGTCAAAGTATTACTCAATGATGACGAATAGGGGGCGGATCGAACATCGCTATGTTCGCCGGGAACTATTTGCCGGCGAACAATTCGTGACATCACTATCACTGATATATCTAAAGAAGTTTTGTCACCGTTTTTACAGATTGTGCTATTTTCTCTTCTGCATCAGCTTTAGCCTTTCTGATTAACTGCTTTGTCATCTTTTGATGGGTTCTCCATTTTTCTTTATCCTCTTCTGAGCCAGTGAGTTTGAATTTTTTATAGACTGTCTTTTTTGTCTTAACTGCATGTGCTACTTCTCTTTTCTAACGGATCTATTGATCCCATACAAATTGATACAGAGTGAAATTAGAAGGAGAGAAACTAACAGAGAAAAGCTCATAATTAATAAAAAAAATTATGTAGCTCAAAATCCTTGTTCAAGACATTAGGTATTAAAGTATCTAAGATATAAATCCATTTAGTCTCCAATTGGCCCAGATCTTGTAATCTATCTCCTCCTCCACAGTATTGGGTGACTTTTCTAATCCCTACGAATTCTAGATGTTTGGCATCCCTATTATGGACTTTGTCAAAATGTGCTGATACAGAGTGCTTTTTAAAACCTGTTTTAATGTTGTATACATGTTCGTTAATTCTGGACTTCAGTAATCTAGTGGTCCTTCCCATGTAAAACAGATTACATGAACAACGTAACATATATACAACATATTTGATGTTACAGGTAATTAGGTCACTTAAAGGGACAGTATACTGAAAAATAGTTTTTCGCTTAATGGGTTTACAATTGCTTTTTTACCAACTGCAGAGAAAAAAAATGAATGAAAAAATAGCTTTTTATGTTTTTTTGTCTATATTAAAGCTCTGATTTTGTGTTTTGAAGCCACAACCTAATAAAATGGGTTGAGCTTGTAGGTATAATCAGATCTCATTACTGTATCACATTGTATACATATGCCTGCTTCTTTATCTTATATCTGTCCATAAAACAATCACCAGTACTTGGAGAGAACAATGGAAAATCAACATTGTATTACCTTATCTCTTCTATAACCCAGTGGAAGTGTAATTTCTTCTGCTGGCTGTGTTTACAAAGCTTATCCATAGCTGGGACCTGCGGCCACAAACTTTCAGAATAGGTGGGGATACCACATGCTAAATCAACTATTTCAAATGCCAATATAAGGGGAAAGGAGCTACTTGTAAACAATTTAATACACTCCAGCAGGTAAAGTGAATCATTGGGAACAAATTAAAGGGGGGAAATTTTTTGAGTAAACTGTCCCTTTAAATCAAACTTTTTTCCTTCAATTGATAGAAATAGTTTTGTTACCTTATTAGGTTTTTTTGTATTCTAACATGCATTACATGACTGACATTTAACAAAACCTATATGTGCTGTATGTAACTAATCGGTATTCTTGTCTCTTATATAACTTTTAGTTAATTGGTCTTTGATATTAGGTACTTTTCTATAAACAATAGTTTGTTTCTCCTCTAAAATGGTTTCTAATATGGGGTCTCTGAATAATATTTTCCAATGTTTGTGGATAATACCTCTAATTTGATTATATTGTGAACTATGTCTTAGGACCAATGGACCTGTAGGATTTTTAACAACTATATTGGTTTTACTTTTATCTTTGTATTTTAAAAAGTTGTTTCTTTCCATTTTTTCAGCTTCCTCTTTCGTTCTTCTGATAGATGTTTTGTTATAATTTTTCTCTATAAATCATTCCTTAAGAATTTCTGCTTGTTCTAGATATTCTTTATTTTCTCTGCAATTCCTTTTGAGCATAATAAATTGGCTTTTTGGAATGTTAGAAAGTAATTTGGTTTGATGTCAACTATTGGTGTTGATAAAATTATTCACATCAACCTTTTTAAAAAAGTTTTTACTTTTAATTTTGTTGTCCTCTATATATACTTCTAAATTTAAAAATTCTACTTTTTTCTGACTATAGTTCCAATTGAAACCTATATTGAAGTGATTATTTCCTAAGTATGTTAAAAAAATCTCCTAGTTGGACTACAGAGCCTGACCAAATAAAGAAAATATTGTCTATATAACGGTGAAAGGAAACCAGGTACTGCACCCAGTCATTCTGGCTAAACACAAAAAGATCTTCCCAGTGAGCCATAAATGAATTGGCATAACTGGGCACAACGAGTGTTTAACATCTTTGCCCACTTCAAAGATGGAGGATGAACATTTAAGTATTAATCAATAACATAAGCGGATATGACCAATAGGGGAATTGCTTACCCTATATCATCACTAGGAAATAAGACGCACATCATTCCACATCCTTACGCTTATGTTGAAATGTACGTCAGAACTCCAGCAAGCGCCACTACTACGCTTTCACAAAGGAAGTCACCAGGACAGGTATCAAGTGGTGATTACGTACTGGGCTTTGGTTAGCATAGTCATTTGGCAAGCTACCAACTACCATCCCAGTAGGGGTTGTGATACCGCTCCCACTAAAATACTAGGTGTGGATAGATACCCGAGTGACTGTATATGTGTAGTATTATTTATGGCATTTTAAAAGTTTTTATGTGTTTTAATAAAAAGCTATTTACCTAAAAGTAACGGCCTGCGATTGATGGGAACCTGACAGTATAAAACCGGGTGTGCATCTGAACCTAGAGCCTGGCTGACTCTATAAAGCATGAGTAGCCCCTTGGTAGGACCACCGGTGTGAATATTATCTCCATCTATTGCACTATATTTGCCTTTTTTTGTTTTTGAGGTGAGAAAAAAACTTGATTCACCAAAAGTGAGGAGGACTTCATGGATCACATATATCCTTATACTTGAACTCAAAAAATTTTCCCCTATTTATTTTTCACTTTTTATATATCAGTGTTATACAAAGGCATTTTTTAACACCTTCTTTAAACACTATCCATTGGATTATAATTGACTGTTGTAATTTGTTCATATGAAAGCAGACATTTACTGTTGCAACATATTGGATACTAATTAACCTAAGAGGATATTCACAGCTGCAACATATGGGATACTAATTAATCAGAACACTTCAATATAGATCACACAAATCTAGAGACTACAAGCTCTCTCACCTTTCCCATAAGATTCATGAGACTTTTTATCCCCGTTTTAGCATAATTAGATTTTATTCATAGACACCGGTGTCTTTATTTGTATTAATAAATATTTGTTTTATATATCATATTGATTACATATATTTTTTACACAACCTATTATTTGGATTTATTCCAACACTATCTTCATGGAATTTTTTAGTGTGTATAAGTATTTATTTACTAATTACTTGTTATTAAGGGAACATGAAACCCAAAATTCGACGAGCCAGAGCATACAATTTAAAACAACTTTCCAATTTACTTCTAATATTAATTTAGCTTCATTTTCTAGGTATCCTTTATTGAAAGTGCAGCAATATAGTAATGGATGCTAGCTTTAAACATCAGTAAGCCAATGACAATAGATATATGTGCACCAATAAATAACAAGCTCCCAGCTCTGAGCCTACCTAGGTATGCTTTTCAATAAGGGATACTAAAAGAACAAAGCAAATTAGATGATAGAAGTTAATTAAAAAAGTTATTTATAATGTTATGCTCTATCTGAATCATGAAAGAAACATTTTGGGTTTTATGTCCCTTTAATAGTAAGTCCGTTCTGTTATAGGCAACACTTGATTGGCTGGTAAATGTTGAATCAGCTAGTAATTAGTTCGAAGCCACATGGCAATGTTTTTGTTTTTAGCATTAGTTTTTTTCTATATTGTAGGGTGACCATATTGCCGCTTTAAAAAGGGAAATATATGAAAAATACATATGTCAGGGCTGTTTTCAGGGCTGTTTAAAGAAATGTTTTGTATAATAACCCTGACATATGTATTTTTCATATGTGTTTCTTTTTAAAGCGGCAATATGGTCAGCCCAAGATTAGGGCTTTGGGCACAAAAGAGCTGAATGCCCTTTTAAGGGCAATGCCCATACAAATGCCCCTTGAGGAGCAATGGGTAGCTTAGGTTTTTTTTTTTAGACTTTGGGGGTTAGTTGGGTGGGGGGTTTTGCTTTTAGGGGGGACTTTGTAATTTTTTTAAGGTAAAAGAGCTGATTGCTTCAGGGCAATGCCCTACACAATGCCCTTTTAAGGGCCATTGGTAGTTTATTGTTAGGTTAGGGATATTTTTATTTGGGGGGGGGGCTTTTTGTTTTTTTAGGGGTATTAGATTAGGTTTGATTGTTATTATTTTGGATAATTTCATTTATTATTTTTTGTAATCTTAGAGTTTTTTATTTTTCGTAATTTTAGAGTTTTTTAATTTTTGTAATGTAATTTTTTAAATTTTAGGATTTTTTAAATTTGTAAAAAAAAATTATTTTTCGTTAATTTTGTTTCAAAATATTAATGTTAGGTTACTTTATAGTTTAAGCTTAGTTTTTTTTTATTTTACAAGTAAGTTTTTATTTATTTAAAGATAGTTATATTGTAAATTTAATTTAAAATTACAGGGGTGTTAGGTATAGGGGTTATTAGTTTAATTTAGTGTGTTGCGATGTAGGGGGCTGGCGGTTTAGGGGTTCATAGATTTATTATAGTAGTAGCGATGTGGGGGACCAGTGGTTTAGGGGTTAATTGGTTTATTATAGTAGTAGCGATGCGGGGGGCCGGCGGTTTAGGGGTTAATAGCTTTATATTGTTTTGGCTATGTGGGTGGGTAGGCGGCGGATTAGGGGTTAATAAGTTTAAAATAGTATTTGTAATGTGGGAGGGTAGGGGTTAATAGTTAGTTTATGGGTGTTAGTGTACTTTGTAATATGTCAATTATGAGTTTTGTGAAACAATTTTGTTTTGCAAAAACTATAACTACTGGTCTCAGATCACGGTATGGATTACGGCGGTATAGGCTATAACGCAAGCATTTTAGCCGGGCCGCACAACCTGTAATATAGCAGTATGGAAAACCCGCACTCAAACGTCATTTTTTGAGTGTGGAATGGATTGTTGCGTTATAGGCTAAAATGCTTGCTGTATAGCTATATAGATACGACTTGTAATACGGGAGATGTGCCATTCCACGCGTAATGGACAATTTTTCAGCGGTATAGCCGTACCGCACCATACCGCAAAACTTGTAATCTTGGTGTAAGTCTTTAGGTTTTGTTTTTAATTAATATTTGTATCCACATATTATGCCTATAAAGATGTGCATTTTTCTGTAAATTAAGGACATTCTACTATAGTCCATATAAATGCAGTTGTGTTATGTGTTTCATAAATGGTGGATTCATTTGAAAGCCTAATCAGAAACCGCAACAGATTATTTTAGGTAGTAACATTATATAGTTTGCTGGTTACTTTTGATTTGCTTAATATATGTATGGACACACATAATCACACACACACACACACATATATATATAATCAGGATTTTTTACCTAAAGCTCAGCAAAACATGAGCAATTGCTAATGTCTCTTGCTCTTGCAAAGTATGTGACCTAGAGGTAATGTTTCAGTTTGTAAAAACTGACAAGGTTATCTCATTTTATTGTTCATTGTCTTTCCTTTTACATTTTCAAAGTTTTCCTTAGTAAATATTTTAGAATGGGCTATTTTAAAGAGTGTATAATTTTTTTGTAAGATTTGGATGGCATTTTTGTAATGCCAACGTACTTGATAGGTGATGCTATGCTGTAAGAAGTGCCATCCAGGGCCGGATTGGGACCAAAAATAAACCCAGGCATTTTATAGTAGAGCAGGTCAATCTCGTCTGCCCATTTGTTATTTAACCATACCCCAAAATATCATTATAATGAATTAGTTTGAGTTTAAAAAAAAGTTTGTAACATCCTTCTCAACACCCTTCTGTCACTGTATTTTGTAAATTGATTGTTTTTAAAAAGTAAAAAAGTGAAATGAAGTAAAAAGAACAGAAACTATTGAAGTTTACTTTTAAATAAAGAATGGTATTACTTACATATGCCTGAGCAGTTGGAATGACACTTAAGGGACATTAAAACCCCAAAAATATATTTCATGTTTCATATAAAGGTCACAATTTTAAACAGCATTCCAATTTATTTCTATTATCTAATTTGCATCATTCTTTAGCTATTATTTGTTGAAAAAAATAGCAATGCCCCTCTATGGGCAGCCACCAATCAGCAGCTACTGAGCCTATCTAGATATGCTTTTTTAGCAAAGGATATCAAGAGAATGAAGCAAATTAAATAACATAAATAAATTAGAAAGTTGTTTAAAATTGCATGCTCTTTCTAAATCATAAAATAAACAATATGGGTTCCATGTCCCTTTAAGCTGCACTATCAGAGAGGCATCCACAGGCACCCACACACACACACACACACAAACACACCCTATACATCCACAATCACACAAAAGCAGGAACCCACAGACATTAAAATACACCATCTAGAGAAGCTGCGTCCCCATGACTGTTATTCTTACTCTTTGTAAGTCCACGCCAGAGAATATGCACTTGCACAGTCATTCTGTACTAATATGGTGGCACAGAAATGGGACATGAGGAGGACGAGGCTCACAGACACAAATAATAATAATGCTGGCAACTGGGCAGAGCTAAGTTAAACAATCTCAGCCCACAACTGGCTTGACTTTACCTGAAAAATGCCCCGTATTTCCTATGCTCAGTGTGGGCCTGGTGCCATCTCTTATAATGGAGCTGAACTTTCATTTGCTGCTATGTTTTTTTTCTCTGTGATATTAGTTTCACTAAAGGTTTTGGTAGAATATAGGTCAACTTCTGGAAAAAATCAATTTTCTCTTTTCTCTTCTATCAGATCTCAGTTGGATTGTTGATAACCTAATGTTGTTAGGAAATGGGTTAACGTAAAGGAAAAGAGGAGCTCCAGAGATTTGTGGGAAGTTTCAAACTTTAAATGGCTTGAAGCTACAAACAGATACACCAATGGTTCATATGTCTTCAGTTATGAAGAAATTGATTGTAAATCTTGTAATAGCATTCAGTGGCAGAAGAAAGTAGCTAAGCCAAATAGTTATTTAGCAAATAATTTAACTTAAAGGGACAGTCTACCATAGAATTGTTATTGTTTAAAAAGATAGATAATCCCTTTATTACCTATTCCCCAGTTTTGCATAACCATCACAGTTATATTAATATACTTTTTACCTCTGTGATTATCTTGTATCTAGGAACATTCTTCCAGCCCCCTGATCACATGACTGTGACTGTTTGTTATCTATTGTCTTAAATTTAGCATTGAATTGTGCTAGATCTTAAATAACCCCCTGTGCCTGAACACAGTGTTATCTATATGGCCCACGTGTACTTTCTGTCTCTTTGTGTTGAAAAGAGATTTAAAAAGCATGTGATAAGAGGCAGCCTTCAAGGGCTTAGAAATTGGCATATGAGCCTACCTATGTTTAGTTTAAACTAAGAATACCAAGAGACAAAAGAAATTTGATGATCAAAGTAAATTGGAAAGTTGATTAAAATTAAAAGTCCTATCTGAATAATGAAAGTTTAATTTATACTTGACTGTCCCTTTAACTTTATGTCTTAGAATGTGCTTCACACAATTTACCATAGGCAAAAGAAATTTTAGATATGTTACAATGTTTTCAAGGGGACTTCAAATTTTAGGTCACTCCAATTCATAAGAATTCATAAGAATTATTTTGTATGTTTTTCTATTGGTTTACACTATACAAAGCCTGTCAGATAGATTGAGAACTCTCATAAGTGGTTTCCTAATCCACCATAAAACACTTTTCATACAAGTGTTCTCATGATTTTTGGCTTTATCTAACTTGAACAGCTTTTTTTTTTATTTTAAAACACAATTTGATCTGATTATTATTCCATAAGTTCATATTAAATGAATGGAAAGTTTTTTGTTTTTGTTTTTTTAAATTTGTACATCATGAATGGATATTATTAGTGAAGTGCAACAACTGCATTCAAACATATTATCTGGTGTTCTGGATTTATTGCATATGTGACTTGTACAACTTAAAGGGACAGTCTCCTCTAGATTTTTTTATTTTTTTAAAAGACAGATAATCCCTTTATTACCCATTCCGCAGTATTACTATACCTTTAACCTCTGTGATTACCTTGTATCTAAGCCCCTGCAGACTGCCCCCTTATTTCAGTTCTTTTGACAGACTTGTATTTTAAGTATTTTAGCCAATCAGTACTGACTCATAAATAACTTTGCTGGAGTAAGTGCAATGATATATATATGGCACACATGAACTTGCACTGTCTAGCTGTAAAAATCTGTCAAAGTGCACTGAGATAAAAGGCAGATATCAAGGGCTTAGAAATTAAATTAAATTAATTAAAAAAATTTCAACAAAAAGTACCAAGAGAACAAAGCACATTGGAAGATAAAAGTAAATTGGAAAGTTTTAAATTGCATGCCCTATCTGAATAATGAAAGTTTAATTTTGACTAGACTGTGAATTCAAACCGTTCTGTTTTAATTAAATGTTCATTCAAAAGTTGCAAATGGCTGCAAATGGTTTGAATTAATGTCCTTTAAACTGACTGTTTGTGTGTGCTTCAGTAAAACCAATATATAGCATGATGGATTGATATCTGCTTGCAGTTATTCATTAGGTTCTTTTAAAAAAAAAAAAAATAATTAGAGCTTAGACTGTAGAGATAACTGCATATGCTGTATGAGTAAATGTTTACTACTACTAATAATAATAAAAAAATATTACTACTACTACTACTAATAAAAAAATATTATATATATCTATATCATATATATATATATATATATATAGTAAAGTAGAAAAAAGTTGCAAGCAGCGGTCTTAAAAGCAAATAGTCTTTATTGAAATATAGGATAAAAACACTCCATGAAATGGCACAAATGCATGCACAACATTAGTCCGCTAACATGTTTCGGCCAGGGGCCGTAATCATAGCTAATGGACTTAGCACCTGTGTACCTTAAAAAGCACCAGGATAACCCTGATTGGGTAAAAACAAAATCTCACATTGTGATGCTAATTTAACTCTTTGAGTACTTTTACAAAGAAATGTTATATTTCAATTCAGAGATTTCTTATTACAAAGAGCCTGTCACTAGAAAACCTACCAATAACATGAATGAATATACACAAAAACATATATGACAGCAGAATTATCTAATGAAAACTAATCAAAAGGATTTAAACAATAAATCTAACTATGGACTAAACCGCTAAAAATGCACACCATAGAGAGCAACTACCTACCAACTAAATTGTGTAACATTTGAAATATAGTACAATATGTAGCGATACACATGTAGAGTTGCTAAAGAAAATACATAACATTACATAATCATAAGCTCTAAACAGTTACACTGTTTCTGTTTCAATGGTGGCAAAAAGCATTACAAAACCAACAAAGATTTAATGTAATCAAAAATGAATAGTAAAAGTTTCCTAATCTGTCATGTTATTGTAATCAAAGACATGCTATTGGATGGGGAATAAAAATAATACTATTAATCTAAAATAAACTAGAAAAAAAGGGGAACATAATATTTAGAACACTTATTCAAGTGGCTGGATGATGTATTATGTATTACCTAAGCACTATTCTATTTTAATTTAGGAATGTAAACAAGATTCGTTTGTCACCAAATAACCCCTGTATTGCCGTCTGAGTGATATTCTCCTTGTGGAGTATTCAACGGTAGGGCTAGTGAATACTTAGCCCCCAAGGGGAAATGTAGGAAAGAAAAGTTCTATATATTAAGAGAACGATTCAGTGGAGGCATAAAAAATGTCAATATTGCAGAAATGCACGGCAATGGATACAATAAATTCCATTACATCATATTATATTTACTCTACAATATAATAAACCATTATATTGTTGCTTTGTTGTTATAATAACAATAATAGGGGAGAGAAACTGGTGCCGCAGAAAAGGGAACGTAACCCATGGCTTCATACTCAGAGTATTAAAGTTTTTGCTAACTCACAATTATTTTTCTTTTGAGGACAGGTTCTATCTCCAGAGACGTGGGACAGCTATGGGGGCCAAGTTTGCCCCCTCCTATGCCAACCTCTTTATGGGTTGGTGGGAGCTGTCCCACGTCTTTGGAGATGGAAATTCCTACAGACATCTAATTTGTTTTTATGTTCGCTTTATTGATGATCTCCTTCTTGTATGGAAGGGGAGCACAATGCAGTTCACATCTTTTGCGGCATATTTGAATTCCAATAATATTGGAATTAAGTTTACCTATGAACTGAGTGAAAATGAAATAAACTTTTTGGACATCACTATTAAGGGTATGGATGATGGAAGGGTGATTACTGAGATTTTTAGGAAACCCATAGCAGGAAATACACTCCTCCATGCGAGTAGTTGTCACCCAAGACACGTACCCTATGCGGTAGCCAAGGGACAGTTCACTAGGGTCAAGCGCAACTGCACACTACCTGATAAATATACAGAACAATCAAAAGATTTGACAAACAGATTAAAGAGTAGAGGGTATAGTTCCCATGTCATCAAAAAAGCAAGAAATCAGGTTGATGCGCTTGATAGGAAGCAAACTTTGGATACAAAAAGTAGTGCTCTCAGTCTATCTGAGGAACATCACAAAGGAGTAACCTTTGTTACAGAATACAGTCAGGAATATCATGACATTTGCAGAATAGTGAAAAAACACTTCTCTTTTCTTGCTGCAGATGACAAATTGGAGAACTGTGTCTCCAAGGGATTGCGGTGTTCCTATAGGAAAACAAGCACTTTAGGTAACATGTTGTCACCATCAGTCTTACCCAAAACCGATACACGACAGAGCTCCTGGCTTACACATAGGGGCATTTTCAAATGTCACAACAAATGTAGGGTGTGTGAGTTTGTCCTCCCTGCGGATAATATTAAATCAGAGGTGACAGGTGAAAGGTTCCCCATACAAACATGTCTAAAGTGCACCTCCACATATGTGGTCTATGTCCTCAGTTGTACCCAATGTCATTTACAGTACGTGGGACTTACTACAACAGAGGTTAAGGTGCGCATACGTAATCATCTGTCAACTATACAGGCAGGTACGGCATCCACACCTTTGGTGCAGCATTTTGCTAAATACCATCGTAGCAGTGTCAATACACTGAAATGGCAGGCTATTGAAAGAGTTACCTGTCCACCAAGGGGAGGGGATAGGGATAGGTTGCTGCAGAAGAGGGAAATGTTTTGGATCTTCAGACTTCAGACCCGTGTACCCACTGGCCTGAACTCCGAGTATGATCTAATTAATTATTGGCAATGAGAGAGATTTTTTGCCATGGGTTACGTTCCCTTTTCTGCGGCACCAGTTTCTCTCCCCTATTATTGTTATTATAACAACAAAGCAACAATATAATGGTTTATTATATTGTAGAGTAAATATAATATGATGTAATGGAATTTATTGTATCCATTGCCGTGCATTTCTGCAATATTGACATTTTTTATGCCTCCACTGAATCGTTCTCTTAATATATAGAACTTTTCTTTCCTACATTTCCCCTTGGGGGCTAAGTATTCACTAGCCCTACCGTTGAATACTCCACAAGGAGAATATCACTCAGACGGCAATACAGGGGTTATTTGGTGACAAACGAATCTTGTTTACATTCCTAAATTAAAATAGAATAGTGCTTAGGTAATACATAATACATCATCCAGCCACTTGAATAAGTGTTCTAAATATTATGTTCCCCTTTTTTTCTAGTTTATTTTAGATTAATAGTATTATTTTTATTCCCCATCCAATAGCATGTCTTTGATTACAATAACATGACAGATTAGGAAACTTTTACTATTCATTTTTGATTACATTAAATCTTTGTTGGTTTTGTAATGCTTTTTGCCACCATTGAAACAGAAACAGTGTAACTGTTTAGAGCTTATGATTATGTAATGTTATGTATTTTCTTTAGCAACTCTACATGTGTATCGCTACATATTGTACTATATTTCAAATGTTACACAATTTAGTTGGTAGGTAGTTGCTCTCTATGGTGTGCATTTTTAGCGGTTTAGTCCATAGTTAGATTTATTGTTTAAATCCTTTTGATTAGTTTTCATTAGATAATTCTGCTGTCATATATGTTTTTGTGTATATTCATTCATGTTATTGGTAGGTTTTCTAGTGACAGGCTCTTTGTAATAAGAAATCTCTGAATTGAAATATAACATTTCTTTGTAAAAGTACTCAAAGAGTTAAATTAGCATCACAATGTGAGATTTTGTTTTTACCCAATCAGGGTTATCCTGGTGCTTTTTAAGGTACACAGGTGCTAAGTCCATTAGCTATGATTACGGCCCCTGGCCGAAACATGTTAGCGGACTAATGTTGTGCATGCATTTGTGCCATTTCATGGAGTGTTTTTATCCTATATTTCAATAAAGACTATTTGCTTTTAAGACCGCTGCTTGCAACTTTTTTCTACTTTACTACAATTACTCCGGGCAGCAGCAGCAGGTCTGGGACTTTAAGCTCCGAAGCCGGTTCATGGGAACTCTGTTTTTGATAGCCGATTAGGATCAGCGTATGGATTCGAAACGCTGAAGCACGCACGACACGCCCCCTCCTGCATAGTAGGACGCCTCTTTGAAGTTTTGCCGAGGAGACCATCGAGTGCACACATGTGAATTCCGGAGGTAAACTAGAGACTGAGCTATTTTGGGGTCAGCGGTCCAGAGGAGCGGTGAGTAAAGGCGCTTACGCCGTCTGGGATAACTGGTCCTGGTCTTCACTCTTTATGTTCGGAATTTGAAGGTACCGCATACTCTGTTTCTGACCGCTTTCTTGTACCCCCTAAGCCTCCGGTTTTCTGAAGCACACTCTGTCTCTGATATGTCTATTGATATCTACATAGGCGTTTATAGGGGGCCAGCCGGGCTGTTTTAAGAGGTTCAAAGCAATTTATATACACATATATTCTTTAAAGATTTATTGCTTTGATACAGAGAACGTATATTTACCGGACTTTGTTTTTGTCTGCAAGACAACTAATTTGGAAAGGGCAGTAACAGTGACTTTTACCTTTGGCTTATATATATATATATATATATATATATATATACACATACATACACACATACAGTCATGGCCAAAAATATATTGTCACCCCTGCATTTCTGTCAGATAATGCACCACTTCGCCCTAACAATTGTTGCAATTACAAATGTCTAGGCTTTCTCATGTTTATTTATTTATTTTGTTTGTATTGGTATGAGAAAAAAAAAGCCAAATCTGACACATTCCACGCAAAACTTCAAAAATGGACTGGACAAAATATTGGCACCCTCAATTTAATATTCGTTAGCCTACCCCTCCTGTAACCATCAATCAGTGTCTTACACCTCTCTATTGGAATTTTGGACCACTCTTCTTTCACCAACTGCTCCAGGTCTCTCAGATTTGAAGGGTTCCTTTTCCCAACTGCTGTTTTGAGATCTCTCCACAGGTGCCCTATGGGATTGAGATCTGGCCTCATTGCTGTCCAGTTTAGTACTCTCCAGCACTTTATCTTAAACAGTTTCTGAGTGCTTTTTGACATATGATTCAGGTCATTTATCCTGCTGTAAAACCCATGAACTCTGACAGAGACCCAACATTCTGACACTGGGCCCTACATTGCACCACTGAATTCTTTGGTAGTCTTTAGATTTCATAATGCCATTCACACAGTCAAGACATCCCGTGCCTTAAGCAACAAAGCAACCCCAAAAAATCAGTGAACTTCCACCATGTTTGACTGTAGGGACTGTATTCTTTTCTTTAAAAGACTCATTTCTTTTTCTGAAAAAAGTAAAATTATGGGCTTTATCAAAAAGCTGTAATTTTGTTTCGTCTGTCCACAGCACATTCTCCCAAACGGATTTTGACTTCCTCAGGTAAGTTTTGGCAAACTCCAATCTGGCTTTTTATGTTTCTGTTTCAACAATGGGGTCCTCCTGGGTCTCCTACCATTGCATCCCTTTTCATTCAGATGGGGATGTATAGTGCAAGCTGACACATTTGTACCCTGTGCCTGAAGGTCAGCTTGAATTTGTCTGGAAGTTGATGAAGGTTCTTTATCCACCATTCAAACAATCCTTCGTTGCAATCTTTGATCAATTTTTCTTTTTTATCCACGTCAAGGGAGATTAGCTACAGTGCTCTGGGCTGTAAACTTCTTGACAATGTTACGCCCAGTGGACACAGGAACATTATGGATTTGTAACCTTGAGATTGTCCATGCTTCTCCACAATTTATGTTCTCAAATCCTCAGACAATTATTTGCTGCTCTTTCTCTTTTAAAGGGACAGTCTACTGCAGATGTTTTATTGTTGTCCATGCTTAGTGTGGCACAAAGAGACACACAACAGAAAGGTTAAGTACATTTTTCACCATTTTAACTGGTTGCAGGTGTGATACAGGTGAGTTTAATTACAAATTATAGGAGCATCACAAACTTGAAATGCAATAATTTCTCACAATTTTGAGAAGGTGCCAATAATTTTGTGTCAGATTTGGCTTTTTTTTTCTCCACTTTTTTGTGTCATAACAATACAAACAGAAGAAATAAACATGAGAATGCCTAAACATTTGTAATTACAACAATTTTCTGGGTGAAGTGGTGCATTTTCTGACAGAAACGCAGGGGTGCCAATATTTTTGGCCATGACTATATATATAAAATAAGAATACAAACCATGCTCAGTAACTATAGCATACACACTTTGGGCTCTTCTGTATCTTTTAAATGGAAATTTTTGTAATTGAGGCGTGACAATGATATGTAAAAAATATTAATAAAATGCACCATTTATCTTGTATTGTCTATATATATCGATCACATTTCAAGAGTGAAAAAGACACACACTATAAAAGAATCAAAAAAAGGTAAAAAAAAGGTAATCTTCCATACAAAAACTGGATTAAATAAAAATATGTTAGACATTAGATATAAAAGTGTTAGAAAAACCATCTAACACTCTTCAGCGCACAAGTGGCATAGGTAATAAAGTGACCTTATATTTGGAAAAGTGTGCTCTTAAATGGAAATTGTAACATAGTAACTTGTAATCCAGCGTCTCTTACATTTATCTATAAATGCTGCAATCCTTCTGCCTGAATATTGTAAAGTGATTTTAGAAGACAATACATATTTCAATGTTATTTTTATGGCTTCTTATTAAAGAGTCTAAAAGACATTTTAGAATTTGAAACATTTGCATATATAATATAATATACATTAATTTATGTGTCTGATTAGAATTATCTAGATAAAAAGCTAAATATTGAAGTGTAAAAGCAGATTACCTGTAGTACATATATTACTCAACTAAATATATCTTCCTAGATATTTAAACATTTAATAGAGTTCTTAAAGAACATTAACATACAAAAAAGTGGACTCTTATATTGCCAATTATGTATTTCAGTTAGTAATTTTGTTGCTCTGTATAGTTTAGTTTAGTATTCCCATACTGTCAGAATTTCGGTCTCTGAATCTGAATAGCGCTTATAATGTGCATCAGCAATAGTTCACAATTTTAAATAACCTGCTATTTTCAAGAATAACACACAACTAAAATAACCCTCTTTATATTTACCTCTTAGCTTCCAGTGCGCACACCATCCACCATAAAACCTTAAAATGCTGCTGCCGCAAATTATAAAACACCTTATATATGAAAAAAGAGACGGCTTGCTCTTGAATGGAGATGGATGAAATACCGGACAGTGGAGAATAAACTAAACTGGTAGAACATAAATGCTTACTAAAAAGCAACAATCCAGATATCACTAAAGAAAAAAATAATGTTGCAAAACTGTGTATTGCTAAAGTGTGGGTTAAAAAAGGGGAAGGACAAAAAATATATTGAGGTTAATTTACTAGGGTTTAAACATTTGATTAAAAACAGAAACAATAATAAACATTTCATGAGAAAATTATACAAATAAGATAGAATTATAAATCACATACGATCGTAAAAAAACAGCCTATGTAGATGTGTGGATCCAAATTTTGTCCGCAATGTGCGGCGGTTCTTGAAATAGATTGCCAATACAAGCTGTCCTGGTCCTATTAAAACATAGGATTACCCCTATCAAAATATAGGATTACAACAACAATCCGTTCTTACATATAAATGTAAGAAGTCCAGTGAAGAGACAGTTAAAAGCCAGTTCAGGAACCGTCTTGCATCCGTGTAGAGGAACGTTGTCTTGTACAATGTGTTAGACTTTCATCTGTGTCTAGCTTGCAGTGGGCTTTTTGCGTTATGCTACTACAAGTTTATTATGGTCTGCAACTGACCGGAATAGGTTAGACAAAGGTGTGCTTAACTACGGAAGCCCCTGGATACTGAGCAACGCATATCGAAATTATTTTTCAAGCGCAGTGTAGTGTCTATAACAATGTTCTTTTATACTTGCTCAAAAGGAACATACCAAACTGAAAGGGACATATGAACTTTTAAACATTTTATATTTTATATTTAAAAAAAAGTGAGTATAACCTCTGAAAAATCCAAAAGGATACGTCATAGGTTTATTCAAAAACTATGATTATTAGTTATTTACTCAAGCTAAAAAGGTGGATATGATAAACTAAAAATATAACTGAATGGTAAAAGGGTATGTCCCATTAAGTGACAATAAAATTAATGAAAAAAATAACAATTCATATGAACACAGTAATAAAGACAGTGTGTGTATATATATATATATATATATATATAAAAAAGTAATATATATATATATATATATATATATAAAAAAAAAAAAAAATATATATATATATATATATATATATATATATATATATAAATAAGCTGTGCTTAAATTCATACATTAATGATTTAAATTTTTTTTTTTAATACATAGTGAATTTATAAAACACTTTCGGCTAGATGACAAGTCTTGCGTTAGCCTTAAAAAGCAGCGTTAAGGGGTCCTAACGCTGCTTTTTAACGCCCGCTGGTATTACGAGTCAGGTGTACTGCACACTTTTTTTCCGCGATTTTAGCATACTGCAATTGCCCTTTCGTCAATTGCGTATCCTATCTTTTTAATGGGATTTACTTGACGCCGGTATTACGATCGCTGGAAAAAGTGAGCGGTACAGCCTCTCCTGTCCAGACTCCTTCCGCATTTAAAAGTCAGTAGTTAAGAGTTTTATGGGCTAACGCTGGAACATAAGACTCTTAACTTAACTCTTAAGTGCTAAAAAGTACACTAACACCCATAAACTACCTATTAACCCCTAAACCGAGGCCCCCGCCCACATCGGAAAAACAAATAAAATTATTTAACCCCTAATCTGCCGACCAGACATCGCCGCCACTTTAATAAATGTATTAACCCCTAAACCGCCGCACTCCCGCCTCGCAAACACTAGTTAAATTTTATTAACCCCTAATCTGCCGTCCCTAACATCGCCAACAGCTACCTACAATTATTAACCCCTAATCTGCCGCCCCCAAAGTCACCGCCACTATAATAAATGTATTAACCCCTAAACCTAAGTCTAACCCTAACCCCCCCAACTTAAATATAATTTAAATAAATCTAAATAAATTTACTTTAATTAACTAAATAGTTCCAATTTAAAACTAAATACTTACCTGTAAAGTAACCCTAAGCTAGCTACAATATAACGAATAGTTACATTGTAGCCATTTTAGGATTTATATTTATTTTACAGGCAATATTGTATTTATTTTAACTAGGTACAATAGTTATTAAATAGTTATTAACTATTTAATAGCTACCTAGTTAAAATAAGTACAAATTTACCTGTAAAATAAATCCTAACCTAAGTTACAATTATACCTAACACTACACTATAGTTAAACTAATTACCTAAACTACCTACAATTATTTACAATTAATTTAAATAAACTAAATTACGGAAAAAAACACACTAAATTACAGGAAATAAAAAAAGAATTACAATTTTTTAAAGCTAATTACACCTACTCTAATCCCCCTAATAAAATAAAAAAGCCCCCCAAAATAATAAAATTCCCTACCCTACACTAAATTACAAATAGCCCTTAAAAGGGCCTTTTGCGGGGCATTGCCCCAAAGTAATCAGCTCTTTTACCTATAAAAAAAATACAATACCCCCAACATTAAAACCCACCACCCACACATCCAACCCTACTCTAAAACCCACCCAATCCCCCCTTAATAAAACCTAACACTACCCCCTTGAAGATCACCCTACCTTGAGACTTCTTCACCCAGCTGGGCACAAGTGGACCTCCAGAGGGGCAGAAGTCTTCATCCGATCCAGCCAGAATAGGACATCCAGACCGGCTTCATCCAGACGGCATCTTCTATCTTCTTCCATCCGGAGCTGAGCGGGTCCATCTTGAAGACATCCGACACAGAGCATCCTATTCCTTCTTGATCCGACGACTGAATGAAGGTTCATTTAAGTAACGTCATCCAAGATGGCGTCCCTTCAATTCCGATTGGCTGATAAAATCCTATCAGCCAATCGGAATTAAGGTAGGACAAATTCTATTGGCTGATGCAATGAGCCAATAGGATTGAAGTTCAATCCTATTGGCTGATCCAATCAGCCAATAGGATTGAGCTTGCATTCTATTGGCTGTTCCAATCAGCCAATAGGATTTTTCCTACCTTAATTCCGATTGGCTGATAGGATTCTATCAGCCAATCGGAATTGAAGGGATGCCATCTTGGTTGACATCACTTAAAGGAACCTTCATTCAGTCGTCGGATCAAGAAGGAAGAGGATGCTCCGCGTCGGATGTCTTCAAGATGGACCCGCTCAGCTCCGGATGGAAGAAGATAGAAGATGCCGCCTGGATGAAGACTTCTGCTGGTCTGGATGTCCTCTTCTGGCCGGATCGGATGAAAACTTCTGCCCCTCTGGAGGTCCACTTGTGCCCGGTTGGGTGAAGACGTCTCAAGGTAGGGTGATCTTCAAGGGGGTAGTGTTACGTTTTATTAAGGGGAGATGGGGTGGGTTTTAGAGTAGGGTTGGGTGTGTGGGTGGTGGGTATTAATGTGGGGGGGTATTGTCTTTTTTCTTTACAGGTAAAAGAGCTGATTACTTTGGGGCAATGCCCCGCAAAAGGCCCTCTTAAGGGCTATTTGTAATTTAGTATAGGGTAGGGAATTTTATTATTTTGGGGGGCTTTTTTATTTTATTAGGGGGATTAGAGTAGGTGTAATTAGCTTTAAAAAAATTTAATTCTTTTATAATTTTCTCTAATTTAGTGTTTTTTTTCTTCGTAATTTAGTTTGTTTAAATTAATTGTAAATAATTGTAGGTAGTTTAGGTAATTAATTTAATGATAGTGTAGTGTTAGTTGTAATTGTAATTTAGGTCAGGATTTATTTTACAGGTAAATTTGTACTTATTTTATCTAGGTAGTAATTAAATAGTTAATAACTATTTAATAACTATTGTACCTAGTTAAAATAAATACAAACTTGCCTGTAAAATAAATATAAATCCTAAGCTAGCTACAATGTAACTATTCGTTATATTGTAGCTAGCTTAGGGTTTATTTTACAGGTAAGTATTTAGTTTTAAATAGGAATAATTTAGTTAATTATAGTAAATGTATTTAGATTTATTTAAATTATATTTACAGGGAGTGCAGAATTATTAGGCAAGTTGTATTTTTGAGGATTAATTTTATTATTGAACAACAACCATGTTCTCAATGAACCCAAAAAACTCATTAATATCAAAGCTGAATAGTTTTGGAAGTATTTTTTAGTTTGTTTTTAGTTATAGCTATTTTAGGGGGATATCTGTGTGTGCAGGTGACTATTACTGTGCATAATTATTAGGCAACTTAACAAAAAACAAATATATACCCATTTCAATTATTTATTTTTACCAGTGAAACCAATATAACATCTCAACATTCACAAATATACATTTCTGACATTCAAAAACAAAACAAAAACAAATCAGTGACCAATATAGCCACCTTTCTTTGCAAGGACACTCAAAAGCCTGCCATCCATGGATTCTGTCAGTGTTTTGATCTGTTCACCATCAACATTGCGTGCAGCAGCAACCACAGCCTCCCAGACACTGTTCAGAGAGGTGTACTGTTTTCCCTCCTTGTAAATCTCACATTTAATGATGGACCACAGGTTTTCAATGGGGTTCAGATCAGGTGAACAAGGAGGCCATGTCATTAGATTTTCTTCTTTTATACCCTTTCTTGCCAGCCACGCTGTGGAGTACTTGGACGCGTGTGATGGAGCATTGTCCTGCATGAAAATCATGTTTTTCTTGAAGGATGCAGACTTCTTCCTGTACCACTGCTTGAAGAAGGTGTCTTCCAGAAACTGGCAGTAGGACTGGGAGTTGAGCTTGACTCCATCCTCAACCCGAAAAGGCCCCACAAGCTCATCTTTGATGATACCAGCCCAAACCAGTACTCCACCTCCACCTTGCTGGCGTCTGAGTCGGACTGAAGCTCTCTGCCCTTTACCAATCCAGCCACGGGCCCATCCATCTGGCCCATCAAGACTCACTCTCATTTCATCAGTCCATAAAACCTTAGAAAAATCAGTCTTGAGATATTTCTTGGCCCAGTCTTGACGTTTCAGCTTGTGTGTCTTGTTCAGTGGTGGTCGTCTTTCAGCCTTTCTTACCTTGGCCATGTCTCTGAGTATTGCACACCTTGTGCTTTTGGGCACTCCAGTGATGTTGCAGCTCTGAAATATGGCCAAACTGGTGGCAAGTGGCATCTTGGCAGCTGCACGCTTGACTTTTCTCAGTTCATGGGCAGTTATTTTGCGCCTTGGTTTTTCCACATGCTTCTTGCGACCCTGTTGACTATTTTGAATGAAACGCTTGATTGTTCGATGATCACGCTTCAGAAGCTTTGCAATTTTAAGAGTGCTGCATCCCTCTGCAAGATATCTCACTATTTTTGACTTTTTTGAGCCTGTCAAGTCCTTCTTTTGACCCATTTTGCCAAAGGAAAGGAAGTTGCCTAATAATTATGCACACCTGATATAGGGTGTTGATGTATTAGACCACACCCCTTCTCATTACAGAGATGCACATCACCTAATATGCTTAATTGGTAGTAGGCTTTCGAGCCTATACAGCTTGGAGTAAGACAACATGCATAAAGAGGATGATGTGGTCAAAATACTCATTTGCCTAATAATTCTGCACTCCCTGTAAGTTAGGGGGGTTAGGGTTAGACTTAGGTTTAGGGGTGTAAGGTTTTAACAGTATGTGTGTTAAAATCTTGTGTTTATAAATTGTAGTTTTTTAGCTGAGATTTGCTTCTAAGGAAAAATGTTATTAACCTTAGCAATGAACAAAATCAGCAGATTTAATTAAGTGTTGCAAGGGTTCTCATTTAACATGAAAACAAACTGTGCAGAGACAAGCAAGTAATATAAATATATGCCCAGCCAGCAATAGACACTTTGAATAATATTTTAGAGTTCAGGAACATGTATACAAATGTATCTGAATGTGAGAACAAGATGTTTGTTTCAAGCAAAGCACAGAAATATAGTAGTAAAAGTTCAAGCAAGCAAACAAACAATGTCAGGTAATTCCTTATACAAAAGTTATACTTGCGATTTCAGGCTTGCAAATAGATGCACAACAGAGAGCTGAAATGAAGAGGATTGCAGTCTGTTAAATTGAGGTTTGTTATCCAAATATCCCAGCTGCTTCAGAGATGTGTGTAGATTCACAAAGTTCCTTGTAAGCAGGATTCCTAGCAAGCTGACAGGAGGTCAGAAGCCAGAATGAGGCTGATAGGCACAGGAAATCACTCAGGAATGAATTGAGGAAAACAGCAAATAAATCACTGTTTGAAACAAAAAGGAAACTGAATAAATGTTCCAAAATTCTTATGAAAAGGTAGCCTGATTTGAGGTTGTTAAATCCAGAGTAAGATACAGCTAGACTATTAACAAAATACTCAAGCAATGTCTGCTCAAAGGAAGTGAGGTTAAGTAGCTCAGGAGAGAAAGGGGTTGAGAGAGACTTAAAGGTACAGCATCCTTACAAGGGGTTAATAATTTTATTATAGTGGCGGCGACATTGGCAGCGGCAGATTAGGGGTTAATAAATATAATGTAGGTGTCGGCGATGTTGGGGGCTGCAGATTAGGGGTTAATAAGTGTAAGATTAGGGGTGTTTAGACTCGGGGTTCATGTTAGGGTGTTAGGTGCAGACATAAAAAGTATTTCCCCATAGGAAACAATGGGCCCCATTGTTTCCTATGGGGAACTCGTGCACGAGCACGTTTAGCCAGCTTAACCGTAAGCAACGTTGGTATTGAGGTGAGATATGAAGCTAAATTCTGCTCTACGCTCACCTTTTTGCGGCTTTACTTTAGCTGAAACTAAGCGTTAGCAACGCACCCCTGTTACCGCAAAACTCGTAATCTCGCCGTTTAATTGTAAAAATTTTAGACATCAAAAAAGCAGCCTAAGTCAAAGTCTAAGTTAAAACCTCTAGGGGATAGCGTATAGATCAAAGATCCATTTTGCCTCTAATCTAAGCAGTTCTTTCCTGATATTCCCTTCTCTACAATTTAGTTTGACGTTATTGATCACTGCATATTGGAAATGTTGAAGGTTGCCATTACCGCAATTTTTAAAATGTTTAGGTATGGGCAACTCAAGGTTCCTCTCTAAATCCATATTTTTGATAGAATCCATGAACATTTGAATTCTATCCCTGACATACCTCTCGAATTCTCCTGTGTACTGAACCCCACATAAAAATTCTATCAAATAGACTATATTCTGGTCTGAGATAGATATATTTATTTGTAAATTCTCTACCAGTCGCTTTGGAACAAAAGGACTTCCTTTTTCAAGCATGTTTTCAAGCCTTACAAGTTAAACAAGGATAGAACCATTTAAATTAATTTCCCCATAAATCCCTATCTTTATTTAATGGGCCATTCTTATTTCTACAAACAAACAGAGAAAACACAGCGATCCTCAAAGCTTCAACTTCTTCTTTTAATCAAAAAACACCGGATAACAACAGAGCTTTAAAAACAGGTATAAAGGTATATCAGAATAAGACGGCAATCAATCCTACATGTTTCGGTTATTCCTGCCTTATTCATAGACATGATTGGCTAGCGTAATTCCTGTCCTATATACACATTACTGTTATCCTATTGGATAAAACTGACATACCTGTATTTAACCATTTAGGCTACAACTGTGCAAATCAGCTGACAGGTTGGAACCATCTGTCAAACACAGAAAAAAGGGAGGGGGGGTGAGAACCACAAACAAAACTACATTAACTAATTGAATAACATAGGATGAAATTTAAATATTTATTATGGCCAAAAAAATGCCTAGAATAATTAGTTAAATAGATTCTAAATCGTGTGTTGCCTAACGTTCCTGATAGTACTCTCTCTTATTTATTTCTTTTGTGGATCAACATTGTATTTGGCCCCATGTCACACTTATATCTCTCCTATAATCAATATAACCTCTAGTTCCCCAAGTGATCTAAAGAGGCTCCATATCCTTAGTTAGATTTTATCAGTCTGTACTGCAATAAGTACTAGATACATTATATTCCAGCAAAAACAATTTTGCTCTAATTTAATTTTTAATGTTGCTAAGAAGCATGTATTTAATGATAACTGCTAGACATGTGCTGATACTCATTAGAAAATAATACATTAAAATAGCTTCTAAAGTCTAGGGACAAAATGATGCAATATGATTATATATAAGGGACTCTTGTTGAGCTTTCAAGTAATGGCCCAATAAATAAGACTAGTTAGGACCATATGAAAATATTTAACCATAAGCTTAATCAACAGATTAATGCAACAGACTAATAGTTATATTTTAGCTACCTTACGGCTAGATTACGAGTCTTGCGTTAGCCTTAAAAAGCAGCATTGAGATGTCCCAACGCTGCTTTTTAACGCCCGCTGGTATTACGAGTCTGGCAGGAGAGGGTCTACCGCTCACTTTTCTTCTGCGACTCGAGCTTACTGCAAATCCCCTTACGTCAATTGCGTATCCTATCTTTTTAATGGGATTTGCCTAACGCTGGTATTACGAGTCTTGAAAGAAGTGAGCGGTAGACGCTCTCCTGTCAAGACTCCTACCGCATTTAAAAGTCAGTAGTTAAGAGTTTTATGGGCTAACGCCGTAACATAAAACTCTTAACTAAAGTGATAAAAAGTACACTAACACCCATAAACTACCTATTAACCCCTAAACCGAGGCCCCCACCGCACATCGGAAACACTTAAATAAAGTTTTTAACCCCTAATCTGCCGACCGGACATCGCCACCACTGTAATAAATATATTAACCCCTAAACCGCCACACTCCCGCCTCGCAAACACTAGTTAAATTTTATTAACCCCTATTCTGCTGTCCCTAACATCGCCGGCACCTATCTACATTTATTAACCCCTAATCTGCCACCCCCAACATTGCCGCTACTATATTAAATTTATTAACCCCTAAACCTAAGTCTAACCCTAAGTCTAACCCCCCCTAACTTAAATATAATTTAAATAAAACTAAATAAAATTACTATTACGAAATAAATTAATCCTATTTAAAACTAAATACTTACCTATAAAATAAACCCTAAGCTAGATACAATATAACTAATAGTTACATTGTATCTATCTTAGGGTTTATATTTATTTTACAGGCAAGTTTTTATTTATTTTAACTAGGTAGAATAGTTATTAAATAGTTATTAACTATTTAATAACTTCCTAGTTAAAATAAATACAAATTTACATGTAAAATAAATCCTAACCTAAGTTACAATTAACACTACACTATCTTTAAATTAATTACATAAACTAACTACAATTAATTAAAATTAAATTAAATAAACTAAAGTACAAAAAAACAAACACTAAATTACAGAAAATAATTACAAGGATTTTAAACTAATTACACCTAATCTAATCCCCCTAATAAAATAAAAAAGCCCCCAAAATAATAAAAATCCCTACCCTATACTAAATTACAAATAGCCCTTAAAAGGGCTTTTTTGCGGGGCATTGCCCCAAAGTAATCAGCTCTATTACCTGTAAAAAAGAAATACAATACCCCCCCAACATTAAAACCCACCACCCACACTCCCAACTCTACTCTAAAACCCACCCAATCCCCCCTTAATAAAACCTAACACTACCCCCTTGAAGATCACCCTACCTTGAGTTGTCTTCACCCAGCCGGGCACAAGTGGTCCTCCAGAAGGGCAGAAGTCTTCATCCGATCCGGCCAGAAGAGGACCTCCAGACAGGCAGAAGTCTTCATCCAGGCGGCATCTTCTATATTCATCCATCCGGAGCGGAGCGGGTCCATCTTGAAGCCATCCAACGTGGAGCATTCTCTTCTTCCGACGGCTAAGACTGAATGAAGGTTCCTTTAAATGACGCCAATTGGAATTAAGGTAGGAAAATCCTATTGGCTGATGCAATCAGCCAATAGTATTAAACTTCAATCCTATTGGCTGATCCAATCAGCCAATAGGATTGAGCTTGCATTCTATTGGCTGTTCCAATCAGCCAATAGAATGCAATCTCAATTCTATTGGCTGATTGCATCAGCCAATAAGATTTTTCCTACCTTAATTCCGATTGGCAGATAGAATCCTATCAGCCAATTGGAATTCAAGGGACGCCATCTTGGATGACGTCATTTAAAGGAACCTTCATTCAGTTTTAGCCATCGGAAGAAAAGGATGCTCCGCGTCGGATGGCTTCAAGATGGACCCGCTCCGGATAGATGAAGATAGAAGATGCCGCCTGGATGAAGCCTTCTGCCCATCTGGAGGTCCTCTTCTGGCTGGATCGGATGAAGACTTCTGCCCCTCTGGAGGACCACTTGTGCCCAGCTGGGTGAAGACGGCTCAAGGTAGGGTGATCTTCAAGGGGGTAGTGTTAGGTTTTATTATGGGGGGATTGGGTGGGTTTTAGAGTAGGGTTGTGGGTAGGTGGGTTTTAATGTTGGGGGGTATTGCATTTTTTTTACAGGTAATAGAATTGATTACTTTGGGGCAATGCCCCGCAAAAAGCCCTTTTAAGGACTATTTGTAATTCAGTATAGGGTAGGGATTTTTATTATTTTTTTTATTTATTATTTTATTAGGGTGATTAGATTAGGTGTAATTAGTTTAAATTTCTTATATTTATTTTTTTATTTTCTGTAATTTAGTGGGGTTTTTTTGTACTTTATTTAATTGTAATTAATTGTAGTTAGTTTATGTAATTAATTTAATGATAGTGTAGTGTTAGGCGTAATTGTAACTTAGGTTAGGATTTATTTTACAGGTACATTTGTATTTATTTTAACTAGGACGTTATTAAATAGTTAATAACTATTTAATAACTATTCTACTTAGTTAAAATAAATACAAACTTGCCTGTAAAATAAATATAATCCCTAAGATAGATACAATGTAACTATTAGTTATATTGTAGCTATCTTATGGTTTATTTTATTGGTAAGTATTTAGTTTTAAAAAGGAATAATTTCCTCAAACACATATACCGCATATACTGGAGATTCTTGCCGATTTCGGCCTGTTTTTAGGTTATAAGGTTACTCAGGAAGACCTGTACTGATGAGGAGTTTCCGTTTACAGTAGCTAAACATGATATCACATATCTAGGCATCAAGATCTCTGCTAACCCTAACAAAATGTATGCTAATAACTTGGCGCCCATTTGCGCAAAATTGCAAGCGCAAATGAATAGCTGGAGATCTCTGCCCCTTTCACTCTCGGGCAGGATTAGTCTTCTCAAAATGGTAGTACTGCCCCGGCTTCTCTACCTGCTTCTTATGCTACCTCTGCTCTTAAATAAATCAGATGTTAAAATGTTAAACTCCGCTGTGACACGCTTCATATGGAGAGGGGGTAAGCCACGTATCTCGAGAGAGAAGCTAAGTATGAGTTTCCTCAATGGGGGTCTGGCTTTGCCGGACTTCAGGCTGTATAACTGGGCGGCCCTGATACGCTTGGTGCTGGACTGGCAGGTGGGCACTCATCACTTCTGTCGACCTTCTCTGGAGCAGGCAGTTTTGGGGGACATTTCCTTAGCATACTTGCCACATATTACGAATATGAGATCTCTGAAGGCCCTGGGCCTCAATATGTTATTTAGAGAACCGCTGAGGGCCTGACATCAGGCTCACAAGTTCCTAAAAAATCATGCCATATTTCCAGTTACCTACCCATTGTTAAAAACCCAGATTTCCCAGCGGGTTCGGAGACCCAGCCCTTCTTGGTTTGGGAGCAGAGTGGGTTGAGATCACTTAAACAATTATTGGATCCCCTTTCGAAAGAGGTTAAAAATGTTGGTACCCTACAGAGAGAGTATGGGTTACCGAGGACACATTTCTTTGCTTTCCTGCAGGTACGCCACTATGTCAACACCTTAGCTAGGGGTGCACCGGAATTCTGGGAGGGTTCTCCCTTCCCTATCACACAAACTTTGTATCAACTTTAGAATAGAGTGGGTTTGGGGGTAGCAGAGTTATAAATATGGTACCAGGTGTCACTTATATTATCTATACACAATGTTAGACTAAATCCTTACATTTTTAGATTGTTTGAAAGCAATACCTGGAGTGGACTACTCATTGGAAAGACAAACAACAACTAGATAAACTAGTTGTAACTGAGGGTACAACCCAGTTTAAAGAGAGAGTAGTCCCACAAGTGTGTGGTAAGGGTTAACTCTACTTAGGACAAAAATGTCTAAATATTAAAAACGTTCCATATTACTCATACATTTAAACTTTATTGTCAACTAGGAACATACACACATACAGTAGCAAAGGCTGTTAGTTAAAAATAATAATGTTCTGTGCAAATTACACCAAACATTACATAAACAATCCAAAAGGTAGTGGAACTGGCACTTCTTTGAGAAGTATGCCGAGAAAAATATAATACCCAGAGGTTTAAGAATGAAGGTATTCCCTGCCTTCAACCTCAAAATGAAGATCTAGTTAAACAGTGGGAAACAGCATTATCAGAATGTTAAACTAGACACTGAAATTGAAGAATACAATGCTCAGCTGTCTCAATTCAATTATATAATTGATTACAAAACCCAGTACGATAAATATCAGAAAGAATTGGACAAGCTGGAGCTAGAAATAATAGCTACCAAAAAACAGAAACTCCAAAGAGATATTGAAGATTTTTCAAATCATAAAGTTTATCGTTGGCGTAATAACACTACATTTAGACAGAGACCCAACTGGTATCTGGTACAACAACCTGAAAGTAGTGCAGAGAGTGAAACTGATAATTCTGATATAGACTCAGATCTCAATAATGGGGTTGAACTTAATGACACCACATCCAATATATCTAGCACTAGACCAAGGAGTTATAGTTCTGTATAGTCCCTAACTTCTTCCGCCTCCTCCTCTGCTTCTTTTTTGTCCACCACACCACAGAACATAACACCACCGGTCATTCAGACCAATCAGAAGTCTACACAGAACAGGGGCAACAAACGGAAATTTTCAGGTCCAGTAAGGCAATCAACAAGGAGAAGGGAATTAAGTCCCTTCAGCAAGATAAGGATGAACAAATGAGAGTAATTAATTTGTCTGACCTTGTACTTAGTACAACACACAAATCAGTATTATCCAAAGGACTATCTTTTTGTCCATTTAACTCTTTAAATAAATTTGAGGTGATTAAGGACATACATTTATTTTCTAGAAAGATCTTACTAAAGAAAATATATGCTTACAATCCTAATAGCCTAAATGCAGAAGATTTAGCTACAGCTGATATTTTATGTGAACTATCAGAAAGTGGTACAGACACTCAAAATGACAATTTGACACCAGTTCCACAAGTATGGAAATCCAATGTAAAACCTAAGTCTACATATGTTCCATCTTTATCTTTATCACCAGAGATACAGGTATTTTGCTAAATGGTTTGCCAAAAGAAAGAACAGATACCCATTTACAATGTTAAGAATAATCTAAGCAGTGCAGAATAACAGGCCTTAAGAGAGATTGAATCATGGCAAGATATGTTGATCAAACCATCGGACAAGGGTGGGAATGTGGTCTTGTGGCCACGACAGATGTATATAGATGAAGCCACCAAACAACTGTCTAATAATTCTTGCTACAAACAGTTGATATTCAATCCCCAAAGTTCCTACCTCATACAATACAATAAAATTATTAAAAATGCATGGGAGAAAAATATACTCTCCAATTCAGAAAATAAGTATTTAACAAAGGAGAACCCAAAGATTGCCACATTATACTTTTTACCGAAAGTACATAAAAATCCTGTAATACCTCCAGGCAGACCTATCATGTCAGGAAATAATAACTTAACAGAGAATGTAAAAATTTTCAAAAACAAATATAGATTTAAGGCTGAGAGAATATCTAACAACATTACCATCATATGTACGTGACACCATGGAAGTACTGCAAATGGTAAAAAATATTCAACTAACTTATGAGATGTGGTTAGTCACAGCGGACGTGGAGTCCTTGTATACCAACATCAGGCATAGTGATGGTATAGAAGCCATCAAATATTTCTTAGCCTCCAATAATCTAGACAATGCAACACACAATGATTTTATAATCCAACTGTTACATTTCATTCTGACACACAATTTTTTCACATTCAATGACAGATACTACCTACAAACACAGGGTACCGCGATGGGTACTGCCTGTGCGCCGACTTACGCAAACTTATTTCTTGGTTACTGGGAACGCTTTTGTGTATTCTCTGATCAATTACAATCATATACTGAACACATACCAATGTGGTTAAGATTCATAGATGATGTCTTATTTATCTGGGAAGGAACATCTGATGAATTACAATTATTCATGCAAAAATTAAATGAGAACAAACTGAACATAAAACTCACTTATTCAGACAGTCAACAGGAAATATGCTTTTTGGACTTGAAGATATTTAAAAACAGTGAGGGTATTATTAAAACCACGATCTACAGGAAGGAGACAGCAACCAACACTCTCCTACATCATTCTAGTTCCCACCCACCTAGCACCCTAAAAGCGATACCATATGGGGAGTTCTTGAGACTCCGCCGTAACTGTACAAATACAGAGATCTATATGACAGAAAGCATTGCTCTATCACAAAGATTAATCTCACGAGGGTATAGCAAAAAATCTGTAAAAAGAGCTAAATACAAGGCACTAAGAATATGTAGAGATGAATTATTAGTCCCCAAAGATAAAACAAAAGCAGAATCCTGCCCTAGACTAATAACTACTTACAATCCCCAGATGAGACATGTAACTAAAATCATCAATGACCACTGGAAAATATTACAAAATGATGAAACTCTAAGGCCTAGATTTGGAGTTCGGCGGTAAAAGGTCTGTTAACGCTCCGCGGGCTTTTTTCTGGCCGCACCATAAAATTAACTCTGGTATCGAGAGTTCAAACAAATGCTGCGTTAGGCTCCAAAAAAGGAGCGTAGAGCATTTTTACCGCAAATGCAACTCTCGATACCAGAGTTGCTTACGGAAGCGGCCGGCCTCAAAAACGTGCTTGTGCACGATTCTCCCATAGGAAACAATGGGGCTGTTTGAGCTGAAAAAAAACCTAACACCTGCAAAAAAGCAGCGTTCAGCTCCTAACGCAGCCCCATTGTTTCCTATGGGGAAACACTTCCTACGTCTGCACCTAACACTCTAACATGTACCCCGAGTCTAAACACCCCTAACCTTATACTTATTAACCCCTAATCTGCCGCCCCCGCTATCGCTGACCCCTGCATATTTTTTTTAACCCCTAATCTGCCGCTCCGTAAACCGCCGCAACCTACGTTATCCCTATGTACCCCTAATCTGCTACCCCTAACACCGCCGACCCCTATATTATATTTATTAACCCCTAACCTGCCCCCCACAACGTCGCCGACACAAGCCTACACTTATTAACCCCTAATCTGCCGAGCGGACCTGAGCGCTACTATAATAAAGTTATTAACCCCTAATCCGCCTCACTAACCCTATCATAAATAGTATTAACCCCTAATCTGCCCTCCCTAACATCGCCGACACCTACCTTCAATTATTAACCCCTAATCTTCCGATCGGAGCTCACCGCTATTCTAATAAATGGATTAACCCCTAAAGCTAAGTCTAACCCTAACACTAACACCCCCCTAAGTTAAATATAATATTTATCTAACGAAATAAATTAACTCTTATTAAATAACTTATTCCTATTTAAAGCTAAATACTTACCTGTAAAATAAACCCTAATATAGCTACAATATAAATTATAATTATATTATAGCTATTTTAGGATTAATATTTATTTTACAGGCAACTTTGTAATTATTTTAACCAGGTACAATAGCTATTAAATAGTTAAGAACTATTTAATAGTTACCTAGTTAAAATAATAACAAAATTACCTGTAAAATAAATCCTAACCTAAGATATAATTAAACCTAACACTACCCTATCAATAAATTAATTAAATAAACTACCTACAATTACCTACAATTAACCTAACACTACACTATCAATAAATTAATTAAACACAATTCCTACAAATAAATACAATTAAATAAACTAGCTAAAGTACAAAAAATAAAAAAGAACTAAGTTACAGAAAATAAAAAAATATTTACAAACATAAGAAAAATATTACAACAATTTTAAACTAATTACACCTACTCTAAGCCCCCTAATAAAATAACAAAGCCCCCCAAAATAAAAAATTCCCTACCCTATTCTAAATTAAAAAAGTTACAAGCTCTTTTACCTTACCAGCCCTGAACAGGGCCCTTTGCGGGGCATGCCCCAAGAATTTCAGCTCTTTTGCCTGTAAAAAAAAACATACAATACCCCCCCCCCAACATTACAACCCACCACCCACATACCCCTAATCTAACCCAAACCCCCCTTAAATAAACCTAACACTAATCCCCTGAAGATCTTCCTACCTTGTCTTCACCATCCAGGTATCACCGATCCGTCCTGGCTCCAAGATCTTCATCCAACCCAAGCGGGGGTTGGCGATCCATATTCCGGTGCTGAAGAGGTCCAGAAGAGGCTCCAAAGTCTTCCTCCTATCCGGCAAGAAGAGGACATCCGGACCGGCAAACATCTTCTCCAAGCGGCATCTTCGATCTTCTTCCATCCGGAGAGAAGCGGCAGGATCCTGAAGACCTCCAGCGCGGAACATCCATCCGGACCGACGACTGAACGACGAATGACTGTTCCTTTAAGGGACGTCATCCAAGATGGCGTCCCTCGAATTCCGATTGGCTGATAGGATTCTATCAGCCAATCGGAATTAAGGTAGGAATTTTCTGATTGGCTGATGGAATCAGCCAATCAGAATCAAGTTCAATCCGATTGGCTGATCCAATCAGCCAATCAGATTGAGCTCGCATTCTATTGGCTGTTCCGATCAGCCAATAGAATGCGAGCTCAATCTGATTGGCTGATTGGATCGGCCAATCGGATTGAACTAGATTCTGATTGGCTGATTCCATCAGCCAATCAGAAAATTCCTACCTTAATTCCGATTGGCTGATAGAATCCTATCAGCCAATCGGAATTCGAGGGACGCCATCTTGGATGACGTCCCTTAAAGGAACAGTCATTCGTCGTTCAGTCGTCGGTCCGGATGGATGTTCCGCGCTGGAGGTCTTCAGGATCCTGCCGCTTCGCTCCGGATGGAAGAAGATCGAAGATGCCGCTTGGAGAAGATGTTTGCCGGTCCGGATGTCCTCTTCTTGCCGGATAGGAGGAAGACTTGGAGCCTCTTCTGGACCTCTTCAGCACCGGAATATGGATCGCCAACCCCCGCTTGGGTTGGATGAAGATCTTGGAGCCAGGACGGATCGGTGATACCTGGATGGTGAAGACAAGGTAGGAAGATCTTCAGGGGATTAGTGTTAGGTTTATTTAAGGGGGGTTTGGGTTAGATTAGGGGTATGTGGGTGGTGGGTTGTAATGTTGGGGGGGGGTATTGTATGTTTTTTTTTACAGGCAAAAGAGCTGAAATTCTTGGGGCATGCCCCGCAAAGGGCCCTGTTCAGGGCTGGTAAGGTAAAAGAGCTTGTAACTTTTTTAATTTAGAATAGGGTAGGGAATTTTTTATTTTGGGGGGCTTTGTTATTTTATTAGGGGGCTTAGAGTAGGTGTAATTAGTTTAAAATTGTTGTAATATTTTTCTTATGTTTGTAAATATTTTTTTATTTTCTGTAACTTAGTTCTTTTTTATTTTTTGTACTTTAGCTAGTTTATTTAATTGTATTTATTTGTAGGAATTGTGTTTAATTAATTTATTGATAGTGTAGTGTTAGGTTAATTGTAGGTAATTGTAGGTAGTTTATTTAATTATTTTATTGATAGGGTAGTGTTAGGTTTAATTATAACTTAGGTTAGGATTTATTTTACAGGTAAATTTGTTATTATTTTAACTAGGTAACTATTAAATAGTTCTTAACTATTTAATAGCTATTGTACCTGGTTAAAATAATTACAAAGTTGCCTGTAAAATAAATATTAATCCTAAAATAGCTATAATATAATTATAATTTATATTGTAGCTATATTAGGATTTATTTTACAGGTAAGTATTTAGCTTTAAATAGGAATAAGTTATTTAATAAGAGTTAATTTATTTCGTTAGATGTAAATTATATTTAACTTAGGGGGGTGTTAGTGTTAGGGTTAGACTTAGCTTTAGGGGTTAATCCATTTATTAGAATAGCGGTGAGCTCCGATCGGAAGATTAGGGGTTAATAATTGAAGGTAGGTGTCGGCGATGTTAGGGAGGGCAGATTAGGGGTTAATACTATTTATGATAGGGTTAGTGAGGCGGGTTAGGGGTTAATAACTTTATTATAGTAGCGCTCAGGTCCGCTCGGCAGATTAGGAGTTAATAAGTGTAGGCAGGTGTCGGCGACGTTGTGGGGGGCAGATTAGGGGTTAATAAATATAATATAGGGGTCGGCGGTGTTAGGGGTAGCAGATTAGGGGTACATAGGGATAACGTAGGTGGCGGCGCTTTGCGGTCGGAAGATTAGGGGTTAATTATTTTAAGTAGCTGGCGGCGATGTTGTGGGGGGCAGGTTAGGGGTTAATAAATATAATACAGGGGTCGGCGGGGTTAGGGGCAGCAGATTAGGGGTACATAAATATAACGTAGGTGGCGGTCGGCAGATTAGGGGTTAAAAATTTTAATCGAGTGTCGGCGATGTGGGGGGGCCTCGGTTTAGGGGTACATAGGTAGTTTATGGGTGTTAGTGTACTTTAGGGTACAGTAGTTAAGAGGTTTATGAACCGGCGTTAGCCCAGAAAGCTCTTAACTCCTGCTATTTTCAGGCGGCTGGAATCTTGTCGTTAGAGCTCTAACGCTCACTTCAGAAACGACTCTAAATACCAGCGTTAGAAAGATCCCATTGAAAAGATAGGCTACGCAAATGGCGTAGGGGGATCTGCGGTATGGAAAAGTCGCGGCTGAAAAGTGAGCGTTAGACCCTTTAATCACTGACTCCAAATACCAGCGGGCGGCCAAAACCAGCGTTAGGAGCCTCTAACGCTGGTTTTGACGGCTACCGCCGAACTCCAAATCTAGGCCTAAAACCCCTGATTGGAGATAAAGTATCCTTGGGATACAAAAGACCCAATAACTTAAGAGATAAGCTGGTATCTAGTCATTTTGTTAGATCTACAAAGAAAAAAGATAGTAATCCAGGTATGTACCCCTGTGGCACTTGTTCAGCGTGCAAATACGTGTGCAAAATTGAAACCTTAACTGATAAAACAGGTAGAGTATATAGAATACCTTCCCATTTCTCATGCACTACAATTGGAGTATTTTATGCACTCCATTGTTCATGCCAAATGTTCTATGTTGGCATGACAACTAGAGAGGTAAAAAAACGCATTCTGGAACACTGCTATAATATAAAAACAGCACAAAGAGATTTGAAAAATGGCAAAAAAATAACCTCAGTTGCCAAACACTTTTTACTTCAGCACGAAAGTTCTACTAAGGATTTGAAATTTACAGTAATTCAAAAAGCATCCCTTGGCATCAGGGGAGGTAATATTGAAAAAGTATTGCTAAAAATGGAATGCAGGTGGATCTACTCACTAAATGCAGTTAAACCAAACGGGATGAATGATTACAACAATTATTTTGTATTTTTATAGTACAACTAAAAATCTGATATCTATTACTTTATACAGTAATCATAAACAGTTATGTCTAAACTGTTTATTTCGCTCTATGGTCACTAGTATATTATCAAAAACTAAAACAAAATAATATCTCAGACTATAAGCATTATGTCACCATTTATTAAGAAAATCTTTGATTATCATAATGTAATCTGTGAGTTTTTTCAAGCTAAGTTACCCAACACTTTACTTTGCACTGGTGACTGCCTTGAGGGCAGCAAGATTGAACTTGACCCTCAAATTTAGCGCTTTTACTCAAATTATTTGCACTTCATTATAAACAACTGAGCATATGTGCTCAAACACAAGCATATAGATAGTCACTTAATAGGGATGTTCAAAATTAATATATATTTTTATATTTTTTTATAATTTTTTTATTTTTCTATTTTCATTTTCATTTTTCAATATTTTCATCTATTTTTTTTGTTATTTCACCATAGCAACACAGCACCTCATTATTATTATAAGTAAACAAAAATCAAACTTATGTTAAAGGGACACTATACCCAAACATTTTCTTTCATGATTAAGGTAGAGAACACAACTTTAAACAATATTCCAATTTACTTCTATTACCTAATTTGCTTCATTCTTTAGATATACTTTAGTGAAGAAATAGCAATGCACAAGGTGAACCAATCACAGGAGGCATCTATGTGCAGCTACCAATCAGCAGCTACTAAGCATATCTAGATATGCTTTTCAGCAAAGAATATCAAGAGAATGAAGCAAAATAGATAATAGAAGTAAATTAGAAAGTTGTTTATAATTGTATGCTCTTTCTAAATCATGAAAGAAAAAATTTGGGTTTCATGTCCCTTTAAGTTTGAGAATAATTAACCTAATATGATTCATCACATTCACAAGTTATAGACTTTGCTCTTAAACGTAACTTATTATTACTAGTAACAGCTACCTGGATTCTAAGTCAGCTGTTAACATTTCAGTCCCCACACCTGGATCCTCACTCTTGTATTTAGGTTATCACTTTTCACTGCAAATGTTCATGAATTATATAAATATATTCATACCTTATGTTAGATGACTTATGTCTGCAGTTTTAGTTTTAAGGTTCTATAAATACTGCTTTAAGAAATGTGTCCACCCATTAATTAATAAGGATATAATTATCACAATATAGTAAAATATTTCATTTCCAAAATGTCCCATTTAATAACTCTATTCCTTATTAGAATAAAATGTACAGTAGGAATATGTACAGCATACGTTAAGTATAATCCAATTTATTATAATAAATATCATCCTAATGTTCTAAAGCACAAGAAATATCATAATGCTGTTATCTACTGTTCAATAGCCCACGATTGAACTATCATTAATAATAACTTGTGTAATGTTTTGATTGTTTTATGATGTATACTTATACATTCATGTATAGGGATTTCTAGTCATATTATCTAAAAAGATTAAACCGTAATCATTCTCTTGCGTTTTATTTTATTTTCATCCAACCTACCTCCCCTAATAGCTAAAGATATTTGTGAGGTTCAGTAGATTAAAGTATGTACTGTGTTATATCAGTTTATCTACAGCTCATATACTCCTGTGTATAGTTTGTTCTTTATTTACATGATCCTCCAATCATATTCGTCTAAAACAACACATCCACTAACATTATGACATGCAGGTTTTGGATTGGTTCTATATCGATCTCAATGCAACTGTCATAAACATACCCCTTATCTGATAATGAGTACTTTATACGTAGGACCATGATGCAATGATTGACAATGTAACCAGTCAATCCTGTGTAGACAACACCCACTCATCTATCCAATCGTGTGCTAGAGGTGGGCCACTAGTTGCAATAAAAGACGCTGAGTAGCAGCGGCCCGCACCCCCTCTGAGGAAGCGTTCATGAAACGCGCGTCAGGGGTCCGACAGGGGCAGCTTTGTCTCTCCTGTTCGTTCTTTTAATTTTGCTTACTCTTGTGGAAAATAAGTTAACATTGTAGCATAATTAACAGCCTCTAGTCCTTTATGTTATTAGAATAATTATTAATACAGCCCTCGGATTCTAAGGGCTTAGTTAACCTTAATTTACAAACGGACTGAGGACTGTTCAATATTATACATTTATATCCAATTGCTATTATGCAATCCACTGAGTTCAAGTGGTTTTAACTAACAGCCTTTGCTACTGCATGTGTGTATGTTCCTAGTTGACAATAAAGTTTAAATGTATGAGTGATATGGAACGTTTTTAATATTTAGACATTTTTGTCCTAAGTAGAGTTAACCCTTACCACACACTTGTGGGACTACTCTCTCTTTAAACTGTGTTGTACCCTCAGTTACAACTAGTTTATCTAGTTGTTGTTAAACTTTGTATGAAATGAGGAGGTTCTCCCTATCTGAAATTTACCAGACACTCATACAGCAGCGTTCACAGAGCTTGCGGCAATCGTTACGAGTTGGTTTGGCCAGAGAGGGAATCAGTGAAATTACATGGGAGGAAATTCGGAGAGGCCTGGAAAGAACCAAATCAGCCACATTGTCTGCTATGTTCAGGGAATCCCAGATACGATTTCTCCATAAAGCATACCTCACACCGAGAGCATTAGCAAAATGGGTACCCACGCGCCCTAATGAGTGTGTTAAGTGTGCACTGGGGGCCCCTACTCTCCTACACTACATTGGGGTAAAATACAATACTGGATTAACAAATCATTGCAGCTACAACTCACTCTCCACCCAGAAACTATCATGTTTTTACATTGGGAACCACAACATAAACAGCAAGATGCAGTACTGAGTTTGGTAATACTGTTAGCTAGAAAATGTATTTTGAAACACTGGACGGTGAGAAGGGGTCCTTCTTTTAAGGGTTTCAAGAGCTTACTGAGAACACAGATATTCACTGAACAAATGGATGTTAGGATGGATGTCCAGAATAGACTGGGCCTATTTCTGCGCAAGTGGCGCAGGCTCATACTTACTTTTGAGTTAGAGATACAAAGACTGATCTTGGTACCATTTAAATACTCGGTCATCTTTATGGAGGAAGGTTTGAGGGGTGAGTGGGAACACTTATTTTAAGAAACAACAAGTCTCTGACTCCCTCCCCCATTTGCCTCTTTTCTCTCCCTCCTCCCCCCCCCCTTTTTTTTTTTTCTCCTCACTTCTCTTGCCACCGCTGGGTCCCATGGCTGTAAACTTAATGTTGGGCTAGTTAGAGTATTAATTAGGTTTAGTGTAGTTATGTTTTAGTATTGAATTGAAAAGATAACGGAAAACCGGTATGTTGGGGAAGTGCAATCACGCTGAAAAAAAGGATGATAATCATTATAGCATCAAAATACAAGATTATGGGGGGTTGTACTGTGCTCTCAGCACTTCATTACTGTTTTGTGATCATCTCATGTTTATTACCGGTGTTGGAGGCTTATGTATGTGTAACGGGGTTTGGCCTAGGCCCACAATTACCCCTGTGGGTCTTTACCCCAGCTACCTCCATGTGCTCTGCAGGCTGATCCTGAGTCTCCGCTACCTGGGAGTTGGGGTACATGACTGTGGCAGTGCCTCCACCTGACTGGGCATCCAGGGCAAGAATGGGTTTCCCAGACAGGAACATAATAAATAACTACAACACACACAGTAATAACAGTAAAACAGTATGAACATGTATTAAAGGATTATGGTAAATAAAAATAAGGCAAGAAATACAGTGGCTAACTAACACACCGACTCTCTCTAACCAGGCCCAGCACCCTCCCAAACCACCTGCGAACCCACCCTCAGGCTTCACCCTAATGGCTGATGGGTACCAGTTGGTGCACATAAATGTTGGGGCCCTTTAAGGTAATCCACATGCATTTAAACAGTTGCAGCTCATAGGAAACTGCAATCCACAGGAAGAGCTGTTTATAAGTTTATGTGATGGACAGAATGCCCTGTCAGTATGACAAGGAGAGAGGATACTTCTTACCACTAACATGATTCTGCACAGGCTGAAAGAAAACTCCAAGGTCTGCCAGTCATTTACTTTGTCTGTATTCTTCTCCACAGCTCTCTCACAGGGTCAGACTGCAGCTGGCAGCATACACTAAATCAGCAGAGGAATGCTGTTACTTTACAAGATGAAGTCTGCAGCTCTCACACAGCCAGGCCTCACACACACCTTCACTGCTCTGACATGTCTGCTTCCTCCTGTGTCTTACACTCTTCTTTCAGTTTCACTTGATCACATGACCAACCAGTCTAATAGTTGCCTAGGCAACTTCTCCTGCAGAATGTATACAGGTGCAAATGTTCAACAGGAAGGGCTACATTCTCCCCCTTGTAAAATCCTTGCCTTCCACTGGCAAGGTTCCACCAAGAGGTAAATTGAAAAAACAAAACATATAAATAATAATAAATGCACTAACAGTCCTATAAACAAATGTTAACTATCTTACAGTTTATTCTAGTACAGAGAGGTTCCAACATTCATAATGTCCGCAACCGCATACAGTAAATCAACCATTTTAGATTGTACCTGGGGCATATGTACATAACTGGGTTCTCCGACTTGATCGTAAGTAAGAACCCTGGGAGGCTGTCGTATTCTAGTACCCAGTCTCTGTTCTCTCTGAGGAAGTCCAGAATGTTCCTGGGAATCTTCAGCTCTGGCCACTTGGGTGGGGAGGTCACCAGATACTTGAGACCCTGGCTTTCCCATGATACAAGAGTCTCCTTTTGGGGTCCCAGGCACAAAGTTGGGGCTGTTGGGATTCAATGTAGAGGAGGCTAAGGGAGGAGAGGAAGGAAAGTGCTGTGTTTCCTCAGCAGGAGGAGACCACCATTGATCATCAGCACTAAGAGCTTCTGGGGTCTCTACTGCCTCATTTTCAGGACTCTCCATTGTGCTTTTCTCCCATTCACTACTACTCCCTTCCTCTTCATCGATATAGGCTATTGGTAGTAGATGGTTCCTATGCCAAGCTTTGATCCGGCCTTCTGGGCCTTTTATATTATACACTGGCAGCCCCTTTAGCTTAGACACAACTTCAAATAGGGTATCCTTCCATCTGTCTGCTAATTTGTGTTTCCCAGGTAGCCCTAGATTCCGGAGGAGAACCTTATCTCCCGCTTGGACTTCCTGATGCTTCACTTTGGTATCGTATCTTCTTTTGTTGCGTTCCTCCATTTTTGCCGCAGCTTGAGTGGCCAACTCGTAGGCACTGTGAAGGTTTTGTCTGAGGGTCCTCACATACTGGAAGTGAGAGTCTGACTTTGTACCATCTGGGGACACCCCCAACCGGACATCTATCGGTAGTCTGGCTTCCCTTCCAAACATTAGGAAATAGGGTGAGAATCCTGTAGACTCATGCCTTGTGCAATTATATGCGTGGACCATGGCTTCTACATGCTTACTCCAGGACCGCTTCTCTACTTGTTTCAGAGTCCCGAGCATGTCTAGGAGTGTCCTATTAAAACGCTCAGGCTGGGCATCACCCTCAGGGTGGTAGGGTGTTGTTCTGGACTTGTGAACCTGCAACATATCCAGCAGTTCTTTGATCAGCTTACTCTCAAAGTCTCTACCTTGATCAGAATGTATTCGATTGGGCAGACCGTAGTGCATAAAATATTTCTGCCAGAGGACCTTGGCTACGGTCACAGCCTTCTGGTCTTTAGTGGGAAAAGCCTGAGCGTATCTGGTGAAATGGTCTGTTACTACCAGAACATTCCCAATTCCGGTAGTATCATTCTCAATACATAGATAGTCCATGCACACAAGATCCAGGGGTCCTGTACTTCTCAGGTGGCCCATAGGGGCAGCTCTCACAGGCAGAGTCTTTCTCTGAATACATCTTCTGCAGGTCTTCACATAATGTTCAACATGTTCTCTCATGCGAGGCCAATAGAACCGGTCTTGTACCAGGCCATAGGTCTTGTCTACCCCAAGATGCCCATGTTGATCATGGAGAGCTCTCAGGACCATTCCCCGATATCTATGAGGTAACACTAGCTGCTTTCGACCAGGGTGGTCATGGTATTTTATAACTCTATAAAGGATTCCATCTTCTAGATGTAGTTTACTCCATTCTCTCCGGTACAAATCTCTTTGTCCAATGGGAAGGGAGCTCAGTAATTTAGGGTTCTTGGCTCTCATTGCCTTGAGGACTGTACCTATATACCAGTCCTGTGACTGGGCTTTCTTCTTGTCTTCATTGGTTATGTGAGACCACTGTTGGAGCATTGCTGGAGCACAGAATACCTCTGGTACGGCTTCTGGGGAGTGACATATGGAGTCTATTCCTCTGAGTTCAGAGAACTCATCCTGCCTCTCAGCCACTACATATGTTTGGCACAGGGCTCCTACCCCAGGCACAGGGATTTCTTCCCATTCCTCCTTTTCTTCATGAGGAGGAAGTCCAGGTCTGCGGGACAGAGCATCCGCACTGACATTCTTAGGGCCTGGCTTGTATTTAAGGCTGAAACTATAGTTTGACAATGCTGCCAGCCACCTATGCCCTGTGGCATCCAGCTTTGCTGTTGTTTGAATATAAGTAAGCGGATTGTTATCCGTCCTTACCTCGAATGTTGCTCCATATAAATAGTCATGTAACTTGTCCACAATTGCCCACTTGAGCGCCAAGAATTCTAGCTTATGGACCGGATAGTTTTTCTCTGCACCAGTTAGACTTCTACTTATGTAGGCCACTGGTCTTAACCCTTCTGGGTAGCTCTGATGCAATACGGCCCCTAGGCCTTCCATACTGGCATCAACATGGAGCACATATGGTTTCTCGGGATCTGAATATGCCAATACAGGAGCTTCTGTGAGTCTTTTCTTCAAGATTAAGAAGGCTTCTTCGCATCCTGAGGTCCATTTCTTTCCGAAGGAGTCTTTAGGACTTGGCGCCTTAACACCCTCTATAGCTGAGGTAGTCTTTAACAGGTTGTGTAGCTCTCGAGCAATCTTTGAATAGTCTTTCACAAACCTCCGGTAGTAACCGCAGAATCCAAGAAATGAGCGCAGCTCACTGATGTTATCTGGCCTGGGCCAGTTCATCACCGCTTCAATTTTGGTCGGGTCAGTTGTCACACCTTGTGCGGAAACAATGTGACCTACATATGTAACAGAGTTCTGGGCAAATCGACATTTGTCTATTGATAATTTCAGACCCTCTGCTTGGAGTCGATCCAACACCTTCAGCAATCGCTGTTCGTGCTCTTCTGGTGTCCTTCCAAACACTATGAGGTCATCAAGATAGACTAGGCACTCTTTGGGATTCATATCCCCCACAGTCTTCTCCATCAGCCTTTGAAAGGTGGCGGGAGCTCCAGTGACCCCTTGGGGCATCCTGGTAAACTCGTAGAATCCCAAGGGACAGATGAAAGCTGTCTTTTCCTGATCCTCCTTCTTCATGGGTACCTGATAATACCCAGACCTCAAGTCCAGGACGCTGAACCACTGGCTTCCAGAAAGGGCATCTAGCAGATCTTCTATCCGTGGCAGAGTATATTGATCTGGCACAGTCCTTTTGTTTAAAGTCCGATAGTCTATGCAAAGCCGGACTGTGCCATTCTTTTTCCTAACTACCACTATGGGTGAGGCATATGGACTTCTGGACTCTTTAATAATGCCAGATTCTTCCATCTGTTTGAGTATATCCCGGACATCTTCCACATCTCGAGGGGGTATTCTCCTTGATCTTTCTCTGAAAGGAGCTGGGTCAGAAAGTCTGATAGCATGTGTGGCACTCTTTGCACATCCCACATCCATTTCTTTCCTGGAGAAAACTTTCTCTCGAGTAGCTAATTTGGATCGGAGGCTATCTCTCCACTTTGGTGGTAGAGGAGAATCTTCCAGTTCAAAAACTATAGGTCCTTCATGATCACCTCCCTGTTCTGCCTTTACAGACATTACTGAAGAGACTTGGTCCAACAAGTGAATCACACCAATCTTCTGGTGACGATCAATTCTGATCTCTGTGGGTGTTAAGTTTCTTATCATTATGGGAAAATCTTTACACCAGTGATTCCGCCAGTCTTTCACCTCAGGTATGAGAGTCCACCCTTTTTTTGCATCCTCCTCAGGCAAGGACTCAATGAGGTATTGCCTGGTTCCTCCTGATATTTCATGGTGCATAGATGCTATGGCTCGTAGAGTCTTAGTCTCTCCAGGCCTTACAAATAAAGGTTCTTTCCCCGAGTAGTGGCATGATCCTGGTCTAGCTTGTAGGGCTAGTCGATGGCATTCTTTCCCTAGAACAGGGCTGACTTCCATCAGTCTGGTTAGAGATACATCTCCCACTTCAGTTAGGTAGGCCCTGAACATGTCCTGCACCATTCTTGCGTTGGTACCCAAAATTATTGGGGCGCACATTGTTTTCTTCATGGAGCATACAAGAGCTTCCAATTCCATAGGGCAGATCATTCCTGTGTTTAACTGTGGGATTGTTATTGTCACTCTTATACATCCCTCTACAGGCTGGGCCTGAGATCCCACTCCCCACAACTGCAACTCTCCTGCTGGCTCCAGGGGAATATGTTTTAGATGATGGTCATAGAAGTCTCTATTAATGATGGTGACCTGGGATCCAGTATCTAACAAGGCCGAGGCATGAATATCTTCTATTTGTAACTGTATCAGAGATTTGGGCCCGATCTTGGCCCCCACAGATAATATGGGTGTGGTTCTTTTTCCTCTTTTCCTGAAAGGACTGGTAGCTTGAGCCTCCTCCAGCTCAATAGCTAGCACATCCACTTCTGTATCTGATGAATTAGTGGGACACTCCCGCTTGAAATGCCCTGATTTTCCACACTTAAAACAGTTCCCTCGGGGGGACTGTTCCTCTGGGAATAACCTTCCTGTGGTCTCCCTGCGGTGCTGCCTCCTGGTAGGAGAATAATCTGTTCTTCTTGGCGATGACTTAGACAATAATTCTAATTCAGCTACCTTTTTTTTAAGGACGAACAGTTCCATGTCCTCTTTATCTGCAGCTTTAGAAGAATTTCCTTTTTGTGGAGGAGATGGGGACATTTGGTTCTCCAGTATTTTTGCTTTTCGGATCAGTGTGGAATAGGACAAGACTTGATCATCCAACTTAACTCTTAACATGATCATGACTGGATCATTGCTAAGGCCTCCCTTCTGAATTTGTTTGGATAGTCGAGCATCCAACTCAGATGCAGTGACTGCTCCATTATGAAACAGTTTTCCCAGTGACAATTGTAATCGATTGATATAGTCTGAAGCTTTCTCATGTTCCTTCTGTTTAGTGGCTAGGAACTTGATTAATAGATCATCAGAGTCCTCAGATTTTCCATACGCATCCTGCAAAACTTTCAGGTAATCTTGTGCGGTAGCTTGTTCATTCACTCCCCTAAACAGCCTTATCATATTTGTAGCTGGGAAACGAAGACTCTCCATTATCCGTTGTTTTTTTATGTTATCCGTACAAGACCATTCTTCCAAAAATTGTACAGCATTATCCTTCCAGGCCTTAAAGGGCTCCTCCCCGGCAGGAACAGGTTGATTCCCAGAAAACACTTTCAGCTTACGGTAACTGTGGGTATGGGTAGCTGTTACTATGGCTTCTGAGAGTTTTTGCAGTATTTCAGATATGTTACTCTCTCCTGAACTTGTGGTTCTCAATAGGGAATCGCCTGGTTTTGGGGATGTTGGAGATGAGGGAACCACTAGATCTGGGGTCTTAGGGGCAGTTATCCCTTGCACACTGGAAAAGTAGACATTTCGTTTGGGGATGGCCCCAGTCTCTACAGGGGTAACCGGTAATCTCCTGGGGGGTTTCTCTGACAAAGGGGACAGAATCTGGGAATAACTTGATACATTAAAATCTCTTTGGCCTATAGTGGAGGGTTGCTGCAGTGTAACCCCTTCCTCCTTATCAGGGAGAGCGTACACTAAGCGACATCCTTCAGGAGCTGTTTCAAGAAGGTATAGACATGTAGGCCTATGACGGCCTCTCAAATCTGCATGGGAATATACTAACATGTAAGTTTGACCGTATGAATCATGCAGGATGTCTCTGATGGTAACCATCTCTATTCCCAGTATAATCTCTACGCACTTGGTGACATGTTTTATCTCACTATAGGGAGGTACCTGGCATATCATCACTGCATGATGCAATGGTACCTTCTGTTGCTGGGCCCAATCTGTTACAAATGGGAGTGTGGGCCGGGGAATTAACGGATCCTTACTGGGTGTACCCCAATTTATCTCAGCAGTACCACCAAATGTAACGGGGTTTGGCCTAGGCCCACAATTACCCCTGTGGGTCTTTACCCCAGCTACCTCCATGTGCTCTGCAGGCTGATCCTGAGTCTCCGCTACCTGGGAGTTGGGGTACATGACTGTGGCAGTGCCTCCACCTGACTGGGCATCCAGGGCAAGAATGGGTTTCCCAGACAGGAACATAATAAATAACTACAACACACACAGTAATAACAGTAAAACAGTATGAACATGTATTAAAGGATTATGGTAAATAAAAATAAGGCAAGAAATACAGTGGCTAACTAACACACCGACTCTCTCTAACCAGGCCCAGCACCCTCCCAAACCACCTGCGAACCCACCCTCAGGCTTCACCCTAATGGCTGATGGGTACCAGTTGGTGCACATAAATGTTGGGGCCCTTTAAGGTAATCCACATGCATTTAAACAGTTGCAGCTCATAGGAAACTGCAATCCACAGGAAGAGCTGTTTATAAGTTTATGTGATGGACAGAATGCCCTGTCAGTATGACAAGGAGAGAGGATACTTCTTACCACTAACATGATTCTGCACAGGCTGAAAGAAAACTCCAAGGTCTGCCAGTCATTTACTTTGTCTGTATTCTTCTCCACAGCTCTCTCACAGGGTCAGACTGCAGCTGGCAGCATACACTAAATCAGCAGAGGAATGCTGTTACTTTACAAGATGAAGTCTGCAGCTCTCACACAGCCAGGCCTCACACACACCTTCACTGCTCTGACATGTCTGCTTCCTCCTGTGTCTTACACTCTTCTTTCAGTTTCACTTGATCACATGACCAACCAGTCTAATAGTTGCCTAGGCAACTTCTCCTGCAGAATGTATACAGGTGCAAATGTTCAACAGGAAGGGCTACATATGAACCATAGTAAAGCTTGTAATATATAGTTTACTATTTTCATGTATCATCACAGTAAGAATATGTGTATTGCTTTGCCCGACAACAATAAACAGATATTTGAATAAATAGGAATAATTTATTTAATTGTAGTTATTTTATTTAGATTTATTTAAATTATATTTAAGTTAGGGGGGTGTTAGACTTAGGTTTAGACTGAGGTTTAGGGGTTAATAAATTGAATATAGTAGCGGCAAAGATGGGGACGGCAGATTGGGGGTTAATAAATATAATGTAGGTGTCGGGGGCAGCAGATTTGGGGTTCATAGGAATAATGTAGTTAGCGGCGGTGTCTGGAGCGGCATATTAGGGGTTAATAATATAATGCAGGTGTCGGCGATGTTGGGGACGGCAGATTAGGGGTTAATAAGTGTAAGATTAGGGGTGTTTAGAATCGGGGTTCATGTTAGGGTGTTAGGTGTAGACATAAATTTTATTTCCCCAAAGGAATCAATGGGGCTGCATTAGGAGCTGAACGCTGCTTTTTTGTAAGTGTTAGGTTGTTTTCCAGCTGAATCTGCCGCATTGTTTCCTATGGGGAAATCATGCATGAGCACGTTTAGCCAGCTTACCGCTACCATAAGCAACTCTGGTATTGAGGTGAGATGTGGAGCTAAATTTTGCTCTACGCTCACCTTTTTGCGTCTGACGCCGGGTTTAAAAAAACCTGTAATACCAGCGTTGTCTTAAGGGAGCAGTGAAAAAAAATGCTCGTTACGAATGCACCCCTGTTACCACAAAACTCGTAATCTCGCCGTTAGGTTTTATTTTTATTTCACAGGTAAATTTGTATTTATTTTAACTAGGTAAACTAGTTAGTAAATAGTTATTAACTATTTACTAACTACCTAGTTAAAATAAATACAAACTTACCTGTGAAATAAAACCTAACCTGCTTTACACTTAAACCTACCATTACAAAAAATAACAAACACTAACATTACAAAAAATAACAAACGAAATAATCCAAAACAATAAAAATTATTCCTATTCTAATACTCTTAAAAAAAAAACAAAAAAAAAACACCCCCAAAAAAATACTAATCTATAATAAACTACCAAAGGCCCTTAAAATGACCTTTTGGGGCCCTTAAAAAGGCCTTTTGAAGGGCATTGCCCTAAAGTTAACAGCTCTTTTGCTACAAAACAAAACAAACACCCCTAACAGTATACAAACCCCCACCACCCAAACCCACAAAATAAAAATAAAGTAAAACCTAATCTACACATTACCCTGAAAATGGCATTTGTATGGGTATTGCCCTTAAAGGGCATTTAGCTCTTGTGCTGCACAAGCCCGAATCTAAAAATAAAAACCAACCCAAAACGAAAAAAAAAAACATTACACAAAATAACAAACAAATTATCAAAAATAATAAAAATTATTTCTATTCTAATACAAATTTTAAAAAAACCCACCCCAAAATAAAAAAACAAATCTAAAAAAAACTATCAATAGCCCTTAAAAGGGCCTTTTGTAGGGCATTGTCCTAAGTTAAACAACTCTTTTACCTGAAAATAAAAATACAAAGTCCCACTAACATTACAAACCCCCACCCCCAAACCCACAAAATAATTAAAAAAAACTATCTAAAAAGCAAAACTACCCATTGTCCTGAAAATTTGTATTGGCAAAAAAAACACCAAAAAAACTAACACTAACCAACGACGATCCAGTTTTTGAATTCCCGCTTGAACGATCTTCATCCAGGCGGCATCTTCTATCTTCATCCTGGCAGCGAAGTCCTCATCCAGGTGGAGAGAAGTCTTCTTCCAGACGGCCTCTTCTATCTTCATCCAGACGGCCTCTTCTATCTTCATCCAGGTGGCATCTTCTATCTTGATCCTGGCAGGGTGGTGCGGCACCATCCTCATAGAATGAGAGCTGCTTAAATCCTATTGGCTGATTTGAACAGCCAATAGGATTTTAGCAGATCTAATTCCTATTGGCTGATTCAAAATTTTTAGCCAATAGGAATGCAAGGGATGCCATTTTGAAACGACTCCCTTGAATTGAAGATTTAGTGTCCCCAGCAACCGTATGAAGAGGATGCTCCGCGCCGGATGTCTTCAGGATGGAGCTTGGATGAAGAATTTTCGCTGCCTGGATGAGGACTTTGCCGCCTGGATGAAGATAGAAGAGGCCACCTGGATGAAGACTTCTCGCTGCCTGGATGAAGATCTTTCAAGCAGGACTTCAAAAACTGTAAGTGGATCATCGGGGGTTAGTTTTTTTAGTTTTTTGGGGGGTTGTTTTATTTTTTTGATTAGGGTTTGGGCTATTTATAAACAAGCTAAATGCCCTTTTAAGGGCAATGCCAATACAAATGCCCTTTTCAGGGCAATGGGTAGTTTAGGTTTTAGTAAGAGTTAGGTTTTTTATTTTGGGGGGTTGGTTGGGTGGTAGATTTTACTGTTGGGGGGTCTTTATATTTTTTTTTACAGGTTAAAGAGCTGTTTAACTTAGGGCAATGCCCTACAAAAGGCCCTTTTAAGGGTTATTGGTAGTTTATTGTAGGCTAGAGTTTTTTTATTTTGGGTTTTATAGGGCTATTAGATTAGGTGTAATTCTTTTTTATTTTGTATAATTTCGTTTGTTATTTCTCGTAATTTAGTGTTTGTTATTTTTTGTAATTTGGTCTTTTTTATTTTTTGTAATTGGCTACTTTGTAATTTTTTGAGTAGTGTTAGTATTTTTTAATGTGTAGTTTAGTTTATTTAATTAGTAATTAGTTCAATTTTAGTTTAATAATTATATTAGTTTAATTGTTAGTTTAAACTTATTTTTTTTTAATTTGACAGGTAAGTTTTAATTTAATTTAAGATAGGGAAATTGTAATTTTAATATAAAGTTAGGGGTAGTGATGTCGCGAACATAAAAATTTGGGTTGGCGAACGCTAACTTCCGCAAATATTCGCGAACTGGCGAACCGGGCGAACCGCCATAGACTTCAATAGGCAGGCGAATTTTAAAATCCACAGGGACTCTTTCTGGCCACAATAGTGATGGAAAAGTTGTTTCAAGGGGACTAACACCTGGACTGTGGCATTCCGGAGGGGGATCCATGGCAAAACTCCCATGGAATATTACATAGTTGATGCAGAGTCTGGTTTTAATCCATAAAGGGCATAAATCACCTAAGATTCCTAAATTGTTTGGAATAACGTGCTTTAAAACATCAGGTATGATGTTGTATCGATCAGGTAGTGTAAGGGTTATGCCCGCTTCACAGTGCGAAGTGTAGGTGATATACCTGCCCTGACCAGGCTTTGCAGACCAGGTATCAGTGGTCATATGGACCCTTGCCCCAACACTGTGTGCCAGACATGCCATTATAGCAGACTTATATGGCTTTGGCGTTGCTTTTTGGTAATTAGAAGGCTGCTAAATGCCACTGCGCACCACACGTGTTTTATGCCCAGCAGTGAAGGGGTTAATTAGGGAGCATGCAGGCAGCTTGTAGAGTTAATTTTAGCTTAAGTGTAGTGTAGTAGACAACCCAAAGTATTGATCCAGGCCCATTTTGGTATATTTAATGCCACCATTTCACCGCCAAATGCGATCAAATAAAAAAAAATTGTTCACTTTTTTACAAACTTTAGGTTTCTCACAGAAATTATTTACAAACAACTTATGCAATTATGGCATAAATGGTTGTAAATGCTTCTCTGGGATCCCCTTTGTTCAGAAATAGCAGACTTATATGGCTTTGGCGTTGCTTTTTGGTAATTAGAAGGCTGCTAAATGCCACTGCGCACCACACGTGTTTTATGTCCAGCAGTGAAGGGGTTAATTAGGGAGCATGTAGGGAGCTTGTAGAGTTAATTTTAGCTTAAGTGTAGTGTAGTAGACAACCCAAAGTTTTGATCTAGGCCCATTTTGGTATATTTAATGCCACAATTTCACCGCCAAATGCGATCAAATAAAAAAAATTATTCACTTTTTCACAAACTTTAGGTTTCTCACAAAAATTATTTACAAACAACTTATGCAATTATGGCATAAATGGTTGTAAATGCTTCTCTGGGATCCCCTTTGTTCAGAAATAGCAGACTTATATGGCTTTGGCGTTGCTTTTTGGTAATTAGAAGGCTGCTAAATGCCACTGCGCACCACACGTGTTTTATGCCCAGCAGTGAAGGGGTTAATTAGGTAGCATGTAGGCAGCTTGTAGAGTTAATTTTAGCTTAAGTGTAGTGTAGTAGACAACCCAAAATATTGATCTAGGCCCATTTTGGTATATTTAATGCCACCATTTCACCGCCAAATGCGTTCAAATAAAAAAAAAAAAATTGTTCACTTTTTCACAAACTTTAGGTTTCTCACAGAAATTATTTACAAACAACTTATGCAATTATGGCATAAATGGTTGTAAATGCTTCTCTGGGATCCCCTTTGTTCAGAAATAGCAGACTTATATGGCTTTGGCGTTGCTTTTTGGTAATTAGAAGGCTGCTAAATGCCACTGCGCACCACACGTGTTTTATGCCCAGCAGTGAAGGGGTTAATTAGGGAGCATGTAGGCAGCTTGTAGAGTTAATTTTAGCTTAAGTGTAGTGTAGTAGACAACCCAAAGTATTGATCTAGGCCCATTTGGGTATATTTAATGCCACCATTTCACCGCCATATGCGATCAAATAAAAAATGTGTTCACTTTTTCACAAACTTTAGGTTTCTCACAGAAATTATTTACAAACAACTTATGCAATTATGGTATAAATGGTTGTACATGCTTCTCTGGGATCCCCTTTGTTCAATTTACATATCCTGTGGTGTAGCATCCCCCCTTAGCCCCCAACCTCCCTGATCCCCCCCAAAACAGCTCTCTAACCCTCCCCATCTGCCTTATTGGCGGCTATCTTGGGTACTGGCAGCTGTCTGCTATTATTTCACAGTCAAAAAAGTGTTTTTTTTTAAATGTACACTACTGTTACACCAGATATGAGGGGTGGCACTGGACAAGTGGGCACAGTATACGATGTGAGCCTGAAACACACGCTGGCAGGCAGGCCACTGCAATTAGATTACACAGGAAAAAAAAAAAGCAGACTGATGTTCTAGCCCTAAAAAGGGCTTTTTGGGGTGCTGTCCTTACAGCAGAGATCAGATGAGTCCTTCAGGACTGTAGTGGACACTGAATACACTAGCCTAGCTATCGATTTCCCTATTAAATCAGCAGCAGCTACACTGTCCCTCCTCTCACTAAGAATGCAGCTTCCGAATGAATCTAAATGGATGCTGTCCAGGAGGTGGGAGGGTCTGGGAGGGAGGGTCTGCTGCTGATTGGCTGGAATGTGTCTTCTGACTGTGAGGTACAGGGTCAAAGTTTACTCAATGATGAGGAATAGGGGGCGGACTGAACATCGCATATGTTCGCCGTCCGCGGCAAACACAAACATGCTCTGTTCGCTGGCGAACTATTCGCGACATCACTAATTAGGGGGTGTTAGGGTTAGGGTTATGGTTAGGTTTAGGGGTTACTAGCTTAATTTAGTTTATTGCGATGTGGGGGGCTTTAAGTTTACGGGTTAATAATTTAGTATATTTCGCTATGGGGGCTTGCGGTTTAGGGGTTAATAGGTTTATTATAGTGGCGGCGCTGTAGGGTTTAATAACTTTAGTATAGTGGGGGCGATGTGGGCGGACAGCAGATTAGGGGTTAATTATATTTAAAGTGTTTGCGATGCGGGAGGGCAGCAGTTTAGGGGTTTATACATTTTTTTATAGTGGTGACGATGTCGCGGAGCGGCGGAATAGGGTTTAATATTTTTTTTTAGTGGCGGTGATATCGGAAGCGGCAGATTAGGGGTTAATAAATTTAATATAGTGTTTGCGATGCGGGAGGGCCTCGGTTTAGGGGTTAATATGTAGTTTATGGGAGTTTAGTGTACTTTGTAGCAGTTTAGTTATGAGTTTTATGTAACAGATTTGTAGCGTAAAACTCATAATTACTGCTTTTAGATGGCGTTACGGATCTTGCCGTTTTAGGCTGTAATGCAGGGTTTTTAGCCTCACCGCAAAACTCGTAATGGCAGCGCTATGGGAATCCCATGAAAAAAAATTTTTTTTACGACTGCAGGACTGATGTTGTGTTACAGGCTAAAAGGCTTGCAGTACAGCTATACCAACAAGACTCGTAATGGCTGCGGTGCTGTTTTAACGCTGAAATTATCATTTTTTCAGCGTTAAAACACGAACGCACAACTTGTAATCTAGCTGTTTATTAGTAGCAATTTAAACTAAAGAAAGGGGACAGTGTTAACATACCCATCTGTTTCCCAGAGCATGACAAAACAGTCAACCAAATTTTACATTCTAGTTTATTTAATAAAAAAAAACTACTTTTAGGAATAAAACTTTGAATAATGTAGGCAGGGGATGTATTGATTATGCAAAAGTATTTGAGAATTCTAGAAATGTTCTTCGCGCAATGTGCACAAATGCTCGCAGTTTAGAAAGTAAATTACCTGAACTTACTGCAATAATGATTCAAGATAAGTTGGATTTAGTAGCAATAACAGAGACATGGTACAATGACTCTCACGACTGGGAAACAGTCATAAATGTTTACATTTTGTTTTAAAAAAATAGAGTAGGAAAATAAGGGGGGGAGTTGCTCAGTACATTGAAAGAAAATATTAAAGTAACTGAAATTGTAGAAACCAATGGCAATGTAGAAAGTGTTTGGGTAACTATTGAAACTGAAGGGAAACAGATGTTTAGAATAGGGGTAGTATATAGACCACCATTACAGGATGAAGCATCAGATAATTTATGAATTGATGAAATAGCCAAAATTTCAATGAACGGCAATGTTATAGTAGTGGGGAACTTTAATATGCCTGATGTACACTGGGAAGTACCTGTTGCCAAATCAACTAGAAGTAAATACATTCTGGAATCATTATAATGGGAATCTCTTGAGCAACTAGTAAAAGAACCAACATGTAAAGGAACTATATTAGATTTAGTACTTACAAACAGTGTCTGTGGGTGAGAACTTAGGCTCTAATGATCATCAGTCTGTGTGGTTTAATATTCAAGCAAATATACTGTACAACCATAGTAAAACGCTTTGGGGTATATTTATCAAAGGTCTGGCGGACCGTATTCAGCATTGCACCAGCAGCTCTTGTGAGCTGCTGGTGCAACGCCACCCCCTGCATATTCGCAGCCATTCGGCCGCCAGCAGGGGGTGTCAATTAACCCGATCGTACTCGCTCTTTAGACCGCTGCTTCATAACTGCTGTTTCTGGTGAGCCTGCAGACTCACCAGAAACACGGACCCTCAAGCTCCATCCGGAGCTTGATAAATGGGCCCCTTTGTCTTAAACCATTGCTGGGTGCTTTTTGACACATGCTTTGGGTCATTGTCCTGCTGTAAGACCCATGACCTCTGACGGAGACCCACCCTTCTGACTATGGGCCCTACATTGCACCACAGAATTATTTGTTAGTCTTCAGAATTTATAATGTCATACACACAGCCAAGACATCCAGTGCCTGAAGCAGCAAAGCAACCCAACAAATCAGTGAACCTCCACCATGTTTGACTGTAGGGACTTTATTATTTTCTTTAAAACCCTCAATTCTTTTTATAAAAACAGTAGAATGATGGGCTTTACCAAAAAGCTCTAATTTTGTTTCGTCTGTTCACAGCACCTTTTCCCAAAAGGATTTTTACTTCCTCAAGTACGTTTTGGGAAACTCTAATCTAGCTTTTTTATCTTTCTGTGTAAGCAGTGGGGTCCTCCTGGGTCTCCTACCATAGTGTACCTTTTCATTCAGATGGCGACGTATAGTGCAAGCTGACACATTTGTACCCTGTGCCTGAAGGTCAGCTTGAATTTGTCTGGAAGTTGATCAAGGTTCTTTACCCACCATTTGAACAATCTTTCATTGCAATCTTTGATCAATTCTTCTCTTTCAGCCACGTCCAGGGAGATTAGCTACAGTGCCCTGGGCTGTAAACCTCTTGACAATGTTGTGCACAGTGGACACAGAAACATTAAGATCTCTGGAGATCCTCAGACAATTCTTTGTTGCTCTTTCTCTTTTAGTTGAAATGATTTGTATTGTAAAATAAAATAAATAAAGAATACAAAATAAATCACACATTGCATAGTTTTTCCTATTTGAATTTCTACAACTCTTCTCTCTATTTTTCTGGTGAGGGTCCATTAGGTAAAGGTCCATAATAGTTGTCACAGATTGGTTTGCTGAACCAGAAAAACTGTGGAATGTCCAATCACATTTATTTGAGCATGGAGAGATTTATCAAACAGTGTGATTAACCATACAGTCGGGAAGAACTACAAAGACTAAAGGGTGAAGCAGATCATCAATTTCTGCGGATATTGAAAGTATACATGGCAACCCCTCAGTCCCCGTGTCACTCAATTGTATTCTTTTATAACATTTCCCAATGTCTTTACCCCCTTATAGTATAACAATAAACCATAAACTAACATCCCCCCCACTCGATGAAGTATTAAACATCAACTTGCCTGCCTCAGCTTTGCTTCAGATGCCGATCCCGGAAGAGAGAGCCCCGCCAACAGTCGGCCTGCACAAATCCCTGCTGTCTACTGTCGCCTCTTGATTCTCTAAACATATCCAGTCCTGTCTTGAACTCAAGGCTATGTCTCATTCAAATTCCCTAGTTGTGTCTAGTCAGTGCCCCCCCAATATCCAATAATTCCATACTTTTAAGAATTGGTCATGATTAGCCTGTATCAGTGATGCTGATTCAGAGAGCGAGTATGTTATCTTAATTTTTTCCAATATCTCCCCCCAAGAGGGTACCCCCACCTTCCAGTATCGGGCCACACAAATCCTAGTGGCTGTGCATAAAGTGTGTATGAATGTGTTTGTAGCTGAGTTAAAAGGTGTTATATGTTCATTCAACAGAGCTTGAGTTATTGTTAGGGTGATGCTCTCGGAGAGCACCTCGCTCAGTAGTTGGGATAGTTTAGACCAAACTTGCTGTACATGTGGGCAATCACACCACATATGAATATACGTCCCTGTCTCGTTACAGACTCTATAGCAATTTTTGCTACCATTTTGAGTGTAGAGTGATGTGATTATCGGGGTAAGGTACCATCTAAAAGTAGTTTTAATACAGTTTTCTTTCAAATCCGCATTGATCATACCTTTACCTGACTTATGAAAAATCTCTGTCCAATCCTCTTTGGAATATGCTACATTAGTATCTTGGTCCCATTTTTCCATTAATGGGGATTTGTCAGTGTGTCTAGCTTCTTGCAGTAAGATGTATATAGTGGAAATTAGTTTTTTGAGTCGGGATCCAGAACCACATAGCTTTTCTAGTGTCGTCAAAGTCTGTCTAGATTGTTGAGGTAGAAATTTAGTAATAGTTGATGCTATCTGTAGGTATAGAAACCATTGCAATTTTTCTGGTAATAGTTTGTCTTGTAACTGTTGGTATGTAGCTATTTTACCCTTGTGTAGAAAGTCCGCTACCCTGTAAAGTCCTTTGTTTACCCATTTATTGATCAGCCTATGAGAGTCTTTGTCCAATAGAGTTCGCAAAGGTCTCATCATTGAGTCTTGTGGAAGTAGCTTTAGGGCACTGGTCAACGAGTGCCACATAGACATCATCTCACCTGTGAGTTTCAGAACCCTATTCAGCTTAAGTCTGTCTTTTGGATGCTCCCAAAGAACATCGTCTGAGTGGCTATATTCTGCTATCTTGGTCTCCACTTTCACCCATACCAAATCTGTTTGTGGATTGCTCAGTAGTCTTGTTTGTGCTAATCTCGCCGCTTGATAGTAATTAAGCAAGTTAGGTACCCCAACCCCTCCTAGTTGTCTATGTTGCTGCAATATTTGTGAAGCTATCCTAGCTTTTTTGTTCCCTCTTATGAATTTAATCAGGTCTGCTTGGAGTTTGTTGAGTTCTGTTATGAGAATCTTAATCGGCAGGGCCCTAAATAAATATAGTAACCTCGGGAGAACGTTCATTTTAATAGTAGATAGACGTCCGTACCAAGAGAAACCCCCTGTTCTCCACTTATTGATCTCTTTTCTAATGGTTTTATATAGTGGGACATAATTCAGTTTGTAGAGTTCTGAAATAGCGCCTGACAGCCGGACTCCTAAATATTTAATTGCCTCCTTGGCCCACTCAAACGAAAAATTAATTTCAATGAGCTTTCTAGTGTGGGGAGGTAGTGCGATAGCAATCGCTTCACATTTCTCTTGGTTTATCTTGTACCCTGATATGTCAGCGTAGTCCTTTAGGATTCAATATAAGTGGGGTAGAGACTTCATTGGATTGGACAGGGTAAGAAGGATGTCATCTGCGAATAAAGATAATTTGAATTCCTCCCTACCTATCAGGACTCTCTGGGTTTAATCTAATCTTCGCTGCCAGTGGCTCAATAAAGATAGCAAATAGAAGCGGCGACAAGGGGCAACCTTGTCTTGTACCGTTTCGAAAATCAATCCCCCTAGATTGATAGCCCGCCGCTCGGATGTAAGCTGTGGGGCATGAATATATACCCCTAATAGCCTGAACAAATGGGCCATTAAACCCTAACCTGTCTAGCACCTCAAACATAAAATCCCAATCTATTCTGTCGAACGCCTTCTCCGCGTCCAATGACAGGTCCAGAGAAGGCGTCCGTGTTCTAGTCAGGTAGTCAACCAAGGAGATTGTGCGTCTGATATTGTCGGGGGCCTCTCTACCTGAAATAAATCCTACCTGGTCTGGGTGGATCACAGTTGGTAAATGTGTTTTAAGCCTATTTGCTAAAATTTTAGTAAAAATCTTTATATCCTGATTGATTAGGGATATAGGTCTGTAGCTCTGACATAATTTGGGATTCCTCCCCGGCTTAGGGATCACCACTATTTTTGCTTGTAAAATTTCTTTTGGGATTGTCCTACCCTTTAAAATATCATTACAAAAAGTTACAACATGCAGGATTAAAGTAGATTTGAAAAGCTTATAATATTCCCCTGGGAACCCATCCGGACCTGCTGCCTTTCCAGGCTTAAGTTCTTTAATGGCCAACAGGACCTCCCTGGCTGACACCTCTGCATTTAATTCATCTCGGACGGTGTCGTCTATTGGAGTTAAATTAGCGTCATCTAAAAATCTGTGCAGTAACAGTCTGGTTTGGTTAGTTTTACTTGTTTTTTCTCCATCATAAAGACATGCGTAATATTGTGCAAAAGTATCTGCTATTACTTGTGGATTGGAGGTGAATGTTCCGTCTTGTGCCTGCAAAACTGGTATGGAAAAGGACTTTGTCTGTTCTCTGAGTTTGTGGGCTAAGTACTTATCAGGTTTATTGGAATAAATAAAGTACTGTGACTTCAGTCTGTGAGCTGCTCTGAGAGATGCCCTATTCATAATCTCTGATAATTCTAGTCTTTTGGCTTGTAGTTCTTGGAATACTGTAGCTGATAGGTTCTGCTGGTGTGTCTTAGTAAGAGTATCTATTTGAGTTTGTAGTAAGTCTATTTGCTTTCTATTAGCCTTGCTCAAGGCCGCTTTTTCTTTGATTAGCAGTCCTCTAATGAAGGGTTTGTGTGCCGCCCATGTATTGATAGGGTTGGAGGTGGTTCCCGTGTTCATTGTCCAATATTCTGACATGTTCTGTAAAATAGATTCATGTGTGCCAGGTTTTTGTAGTATCAAAGGATCGTAGTTCCATGAACGTGTCGCACTAACATGAAAGGTGTCTTTAATGTGAATTTGGACTATGGAGTGATCCGACCAAGCACAGGCGTGTATGGTGGACGATGTCAAGTCTGGTATCCAGATTTGGCTTACATAAACATAGTCTAACTTGGAGTATTTTTTATGTGCGTGAGAATAGTAGGTATAATCAGATGTTTTACCATATAAGGTATCCCAGGAATCTATAATGTTGTGAGACAAAAAAATCTCCCTTATTTTCTTAATCATAGAATTATGCCTTAGTTGTTTATGGGTCAGTTTAGTCTGTTATGTATTTTGGTATGGGTACATTGATATATTAAAATCGCCTCCTAGGAGTATCCTGGCTTGTGACCATTGGGTCAGTAAATAGGATATGTGTGCAAAAAAAGATATCTGTGTCTCATTGGGTGCGTATATGTTGCATAGGATAATTTGCTTGTCTCGTTGTCTCCCTCTTACTATCAGAAACCTCCCTTCCGGGTCTCCTCCACCACAAATCCCATGGATTGATGTATCAATATTGACACCCCTCTTTTTTTTTGTCTGATGTTGAGTGAACCACTTCTCTAGTGAAGTGTGTTTCCTGCAAGAAAATGATCTTAGCGTTTAATCTCAGGTACTGCGATAATGCTGTCCGTCTTTTAAGGTCTGTGTTAAGGCCTCTTACGTTATGTGAAATTAAGCGTATATCTCTAGTCATTACTTACAGTTTGGTGTTCGGGGCTCTCCCCCCCGGATCCGCCTCTTCCACATTCATAAGCATCATCTCTGGATAATTCAAAAAGGGTACTTCCCCCTCTAGGAGTTTCACCCAAGCGGGGCAAGCAATGTAGGAAAACATAGACAACAGCATTATTAGGCAAGTTACATATAGTTTGCAGCATATCGTCTGTAGTATATCGAGTGGCAACATTAAAAACAATAAATAACAAATAACTCCTACATTGGGTAACTACATGTAGAAGATAAACATAGAAAATTAACAAAACTAACACCTCTCCCCCCCTCCCTCCTATTACTTCAAACATTTTCTGAGTATTTTGTACTCCCACTGCTAACGTGGTAGAGTTGGGCAAGATCAATATTCAGAGTTGTTTTGAACATATTACTCATAGTCCCCTCCCCAAACAAACTTTATCTAGGGATGTTATACTAAACCTTGATTTCTTATGTCTCCAAAGGGTGTTTGATGAGACATACTACTTCAGTCCAGTCCTTTGAACCCCAAAACTTGTATTGCTCTTTCTCTTTTAAAGGGACAGTCTGCTGCAGATTTTTTATTGTTCTCCATGCTCAGTGGGGCACAAAGAGACACACAACAGAAAGGTTGAGTCAATTTTTCACCATTTTAATTGGTTGCTGGTGTGATTTCTATATTGTCAGCACCTGCAAATTGATACAGGTGAGTTTAATTACAAATTACAGGAGTATCACAAACTTGGAATGCAATTATTTCTTGCAATACCAATACAAGCAAAAGAAATAAACACGAGAATGCCTAAACATTTGTAATTGCAACAATTTTATGGGTGAAGTGGTGCATTGTCTGACAGAAACGCTGCCAATATTTTTGGCCATGATTGTATATATAAAATAAGAATACAAACCATGCTCAGTAACTATAGCATACACACTTTGGGCTCTTCTGCATCTTTTAAATGGAAATTTTTATAATTGAGGCGTGACAATGATAAGTATTGTCTATATATATATAGATCACATTTCAAGAGTGAAAAAGACACACACTATAAAAGAATCAAAAAAGGTAAAAAGTAATCTTCCATACAAAAACTGGATTAAATAAAAAAAGTGTTAGACATTAGATTTGAAAGTGTTAGAAAAACCATCTAACACTCTTCAGCGCACGAGTGGCATAGGTAATAAAGCGACCTTATATTTGGAAAAGTGTGCTCTTAAATGGAAATTTTACCATAGCAACTTACTTGTAATCCAGCTTCTCTTACATTTATCTATAAATGCTGCAATCCTGCCTGAATACTGTAAAGTGATTTTAGAGGGCAATACATATTTTAATGTTCTTTTTTTATTGCTTTCTATTAAATAGTCTAAAAGAGATTTTAAAATTTGAAACATGTGTACATATAATATAAAATACATTAATTTATGTGTCTGATTAGAATTATCTAGATAAAAGCTAAATGTTGAAGTGTAAAAGCAGATTACCTGTAGTACATATATTACTCAACTAAATATATCTTCATAGATTTTTAAACATTTAGGGCTAGATTACAAGTGGCGCTCAAATGTTTATTATTATTATATATACATATAAACACATAAATATATAAGTACACATATATAGACATATATATAAGTGCATTGGAGCCCTTTGATGTTAAGTAGAGGAAAACATGTAAAAGCACATTTATGCAATATTCATATTTACTAATGGTTTTAACTATGTATTTACTGTAAATATTTCACATCCATTGTTCTGTTCAGATTGGCTGATGGCTGTTGCATGATACATGGGGCCGGTAAATGAGGAAAATTAATTTGTCAGAAAAAAAAAATCTACTGGTTATTTGAAAATCAGTGTTATTATATTTATTATATTTTTTTATGCACTTGTTAATAATGTAATCCAACTGTATTTAGTGGTATTTTATAAGTAATTCTGCAGTGGGCCATTTAAAAAGTATATAAATCACACAGACCAAGATTACAAGTGTAGTATTATTGTGAGTAAGATATGTAACATTATATGCACTTAAGTGATACATTGGCCTCTATTTATCAAGCCGTCAACTTACCTGCATTCGACGGCACCAATACGCTCTCCTAAGATCGCCTAACATCGCGGCCGCGGACCTGAATACGTTCTCTAAAATTATCAAAAAAACTGTCAAAAAGCAGCGCACCAAGTACAGGGCGATGAGCAGCAGACTGTTGTTAACTGACAGTCATTGATCTCACTGCTCTTCGGCTTTTTTACAGCTTTCTTGGTACCCTGTCACTAAACACCCACACTATACTTTACTGTTAACCCCTAAACCGCCGCACCCGGACCCTGCAGCAACTAAATAAAGTGCTTAACCCCTAAACCACCGCTCCTCTAATAAATGTATTAACCCCTAAAACCGCCGCTCCCGGAGCCCACCGCCACCTACATTATACATATTAAGCACTAATCTTCCGCCCCTATACTGCCGCCACCTACATAAAGTTATTAACCCCTTTCCTGTGCTCCCGGACCCCGCCGCAACTAAATAAAGTGTTTAACCCCTAAACCGCCGCTCCCAGAGCCCATCGCCACCTACATTATATTTATTAACTCCTAATCTGCCCCCCTACACTGCTGCCACCTACATTATATTTATTAACCCCTAATCTGCCCCCCACACCGCCGCCACCTACATTATATTTATTAACCCCTAATCTGCCCCCCTACACCGCCGCCACTATATTAAATGTATTAACCCCTAAACCTAAGTCTAACACTAACCCTAACACCACCTAACTTAACTATAATTTAAATAAATCTAAATAAAATAAACCCTAAGATAGCTACAATATAACTAATAGTTACATTGTAGCTAGCTTAGGATTTATTTTTATTTTACAGGCAAGTTTGTATTTATTTTAACTAGGTAGAATAGTTATTAAATAGTTATTAGCTATTTAATAGCTACCTAGTTAAAATAAATACAAAAGTACCTGTAAAATAAAACCTAACCTAAGTTTCAATTACACCTAACCCTACACTATCATTAAATTAATTACCTACATTAACTACAATTAACTACAATGAAATAAAATTATCTAAAGTCCAAAAAAAACAATAAATTACAGAAAATAATAAAATAATTACAAGTTTTTTAAACTAATTACACCTAATATAATCCCCCTGATAAAATAGAAAAGCCCCCTAAAATTATAAAAGCCCTATACTATACTAAATTAGAAATAGCTATTAAAGGGGCTGTTACAAACTGCTGTTTGTAACTGGCCCTTTAAATGGAAAATTGCCCTGCTTCCCTGGATTTTGGAGAAGCCTATTTGCCAGCCTCCTTCCGCATGACTATGGCCCCTGGAAGATTGTGCCCCTGAAAACATATTAACTTTTATTGGGTGTGTATGGCCCTTTAAGAACCGTCTGGGGACATATTGTGACTTTGGTGAACAATGCCCCTTTAAGACTATGTCCCCAGACCTGTGAAATGACTTGTCCCTGGCTTTCTCCCACTTGGTTCAGTTTCATTGTGTGCCATTAAGTGCTATGTGACAGACCCTTCGGTCAGAACTACAGAGATAACTTTGTTCAGCTTCAAGAAGCATTCTAAATACAAGTTTGCTGGGATCAGCTCTAATTAAGTTTAGTGATAAACTTTCCCATTGTCTAATCAGACTTCTAGTAGTGATAAGGTGGACTGCATTGTTTTATTGTGTGTAAAATGTTATCTGCTGAAGTAATGTTGTGGCCTGTCAAAGGGAGTGTCTCTCTATCTAATATCAAATGTGTGATGGGGGATTTTATGCCTCCCCCTGAGAGTGTCCTGTTTGCATGTAACCTCAATAAAAAGCAGGCTGTGTGCTCCAGCATATCAGACCTATGTTGACCCTCTAACTTGAAGCTTTGACTCATGTTTGTAGGATACAGCTTATAATCACTACAGGGATTGCTATGCTCTTCATACTCCCTTAGCTACAGGGATTTCTACAGAAGGAAGAGGTTCACCTACTGGAGCCTGGTCATAGGTCCAGGGCGCAGAGCAGACGGTGAGATACCAACCCAGCAGTGGTGGTTCATAGAGTCTGCATTACTTATGGTGGCTACGCAGCAGTTATAGAGTCTACGGTGCTGCTGCTCCTTTGGTGAGCGCTAGGAGCATCCTTTTCTACGGTCCAACTTCCAGCAAGCCTGGAGGCAACCGTAACATTTGGCGGCAGCGGTGGGATCGCGTCCTAGCGCAAGGAGCAGCACCACAACAGCACTGGTATCGTAGGAGAGTAATTGAGGGCAATGCTAGCCACTGCGCAGCGTCCCTACCTACAGCAGCATGGAGCTGACAAGACACTGGTCAGAACCCTGTGAAGAGCACCTCAACCTGACCCGTCGCTATGAGGGCACTGATTTCGTTCCAGAGGTAAAGAGGCGGCTAGTCCGATATGGTCCAGACCCTGCACAGGAGGTAGTCAGTCGCCTCATCTGGGAATTGGCTACTGAGAACGAAGCAGCACCAGCCTTTGAGCGCCAACTGTGGAGTTTGAGGGTATGGACACCTGGTCTCTCTCCCCAGCCGCAGCATGTTCCACAGGGAGAGGAGAGCAGCGACCTCCCTCCCCAGCGGCAGTATACTGTGCAGAGGGAAGAGACAACTGGTCTCCTTCCCCAACCCCAACCAGAGATACCAGAGGCAGCAGGCCTCATAGACTGGTCCTGGGAGGACCCCCAGCAGGCAGGTGGAGATGGGACCGCAGTCTCTCTACCGGCCCTACAGGGATGCTGGGCAGGCAGCCCAGATCCCCAGTGACAGACCCAGCTACAGGGAGGGGAGAGCATCGACCTCCCTCCCCAGCCGGAGTGTGCCTTCCAGGGAGAGGAGACAACCGGTCTCTCTCCTCAGCCGCAGCATGTTCCACAGGGAGCGGAGAGCATCGACCTCCCTTCCCAACGGCCGACGGAGTATCAGGAGGAGGAGGTAAGCCAATCTCCCCCTCCCCGGCTAATTCCTAACTTGGGCCCAGGGTTAACAGTGGAGATGTTAACCCCCACTGACCCCCACGTTCCCTTTGCCACCGGGCAGGACTATGCCCCAATTCCCCCAGCAGAAGAGCTGGCATCAGGACAGAGCACTGCTGGCCTCTGCCCTACAGACCTTGTCCTTGTTACAGGACTGGCCTGCAAAACCCTCACCCCAGCAGAAGCGCTGGCACCAGGGCAGAGTGCCGCTAGCCTCTGCCCCCCAAGTACCATCAGCTATTTGCCCAGCTGCGCCAAGAAGGTCGAGGATGCTACACTTTCATCCTACAACCTGGAACTTACAGGCCAGTACTACGTATTGTGGGGGGGCTACTTTGCTGCTAACGATTATTTGTGGGTGGGTTGCGAGACTAACTTAGGCACTGACCGGCAGAAGGTCAGGTGCCTGGTTAGTCTCCCTCCAAAAGGGGAGATATGTTACAAACTGCTGTTTGTAACTGGCCCTTTAAATGGAAAATTGCCCTGCTTCCCTGGATTTTGGAGAAGCCTATTTGCAGCCTCCTTCCGCATGACTATGGCCCCTGGAAGATTGTGCCCCTGAAAACATATTAACTTTTATTGGGTGTGTATGGCCCTTTAAGAACCTTCTGGGGACATATTGTGACTTTGGTGAACAATGCCCCTTTAAGACTATGTCCCCATACCTGTGAAATGACTTGTCCCTGGCTTTCTCCCACTTGGTTCAGTTTCATTGTGTGCCATTAAGTGCTATGTGACAGACCCTTCGGTCAGAACTACAGAGATAACTTTGTTCAGCTTCAAGAAGCATTCTAAATACAAGTTTGCTGGGATCAGCTCTAATTAAGTTTAGTGATAAACTTTCCCATTGTCTAATCAGACTTCTAGTAGTGATAAGGTGGACTGCATTGTTTTATTGTGTGTAAAATGTTATCTGCTGAAGTAATGTTGTGGCCTGTCAAAGGGAGTGTCTCTCTATCTAATATCAAATGTGTGATGGGGGATTTTATGCCTCCCCCTGAGAGTGTCCTGTTTGCATGTAACCTCAATAAAAAGCAGGCTGTGTGCTCCAGGACATCAGACCTATGTTGACCCTCTAACTCTAACTTTGTAGAGTCTACGGTGCTGCTGCTCCTTTGGTGAGCGCTAGGAGCATCCTTTTCTACAGTCCAACTTCCAGCCAGCCTGGAGGCAACCGTAACAGGGGCTTTTTGCGGGTCATTGCCCCAAAGTAATCAGCTCTTTTACCTGAAAAAAAAAGTACAATACCCCCCCAACATTAAAACCCACCACCCACACAACCAACCCTACTCTAAAACCCACCCAATCCCCCCTTAAAAAAACCTAACACTAACCCCTTGAAGATCACCCTACCTTGAGACGTCTTCACCCAACCGGGCCGAAGTCCTGCACGTAGCCGGGTGAAGTGATCCTCCAGACGGACAGAAGTCTTCATCCAAGCTTGCCAGAAGAGGTCCTCCAGATGGGCAGAAGTCTTCATCCAGGTGGCATCTTCTATCTTCATCCATCTGGCGCGGAGCGGGTCCATCTTCAAGACATCTGACGCGGAGCATCATCTTCCAATGACATCAGACGACTGAATCACGGTTCCTTTAAATGAAGTCATCCAAGATGGCATCCCTTGAATTCCGATTGGCTGATAGAATTCTATCAGCCAATCGGAATTAAGATAGGAAAAATCCTATTGGCTGATGCAATCGGCCAATAGGATTAAGCTCGCATTCTATTGGCTGATTGGAACAGCCAATAGAATACGAACTCAATCCTATTGGCTGATTGGATCAGCCAATAGGATTGAACTTCAATCCTATTGGCTGATTAATTAATTTAATGATAGTGTAGTGTTTGGTGTAATTGCAACTTAGGTTAGGTTTTATTTTACAGGTAAATTTGTATTTATTTTAACTAGGTAGCTATTAAATAGTTAATAACTATTTAATAACTATACTACCTAGTTAAAATAAATACAAACTTGCCTGTAAAATAAAAATAAATCCTAAAATGGCTACAATGTAACTATTAGTTATATTGTAGCTAGCTTAGGGTTTATTTTATAGGTAAGTATTTAGTTTTAAATAGGAATAATTTTATTTATATTTAGGTGATGGTGGTGTAGGGGGGGCAGATTAGGGGTTAATAAATATAATGTAGGTGGCGGCGGTGTAGGAGGGGGCAGATTAGGGGTTAATAAGTATAATGTAGGTGGCGGTGAGCTCCGGGAGCGGCGGTTTAGGGGTTTAATTATAAGTATAATGTAGGTGGTGGAGGTGTAGGGGGCAGATTAGGGGTGTTTAGACTCAGGGTACATGTTAGGGTGTTAGGTGTAGACATTCCCATAGGAATCAATGGGATATCGGGCAGCAGCGAACATGAGCTTTCGCTGCTTTCCAACTCCCATTGATTCCTATGGTATCCGCGGCCTCCAGGGCGGCGGATTGAAAACCAGGTACGCTGGGCCAGAAAAGTGCGAACGTACCTGCTAGTTATTTGATAACTAGCAAAAGTAGTCAGATAGTGCCGAACTTGCGTTCGGAACATCTGTAGTGATGTAAGCATCTGTCTGTGTCAGACAGAGTCCAGTGGATTGTATGTTACGTCACTAGTCACTAAATTCTACTTTTGCCGGTCTGTAGGGTTTGATAACTGGTCTGTAGGGTTTGATAACTAAGGCGAATCAGGCTCGCCACAAATACGCTGCGGAATTCCAGCGTATTTGCGGTTGATGGCTTGATAAATAGAGGCCTTAGAGTCTACAATTTTAGTCAAGTCAATTCAATTAAGTTTTATTAGCATGACAGTCACTACAATTGTATTGCCAAAGCTAGAGGCACAATAATAAACAATCAAAAGTTCCACGAAGTGAGGTTGTTAGAGGGGTACCAGTGATGAAAATAAATTCTTAGGTGATATGCAGTAGTTACATGCAAGTAAAAGTTCCACTTGTTAGGGCAGTAAGCAGTTCACAAGTATTGAGCCCAAAAGCAGAAACTACTGGGGCCCAAGTGATCCTACTGTCCTTAAGCCTTGGGGGCATATGATGGTAAACAGAAAGGTCTCGCCCAGTTAAAGCAGATTTCTTCTCTATGCTGGAATGATATAATTAATATCCAGGGCAATTCTCCCTGATCTTGAGAATCCAGGAAGGGGAGGTAAGTGGATCTCTAAAACTGTGACTGTCAGAGTGTGTAGACCGCAATTGATCAAAAGACCTCCTCAGACACAGAAAAAAAAATGGCGACCGTTCCCGCCACTTCGGCCCACTCTCCTCTATTCTTCAAGGCGACTATCAATCCGGATTCCGGTAAGTAACACGTACCTCCTGGCGAGTTACCCCATTTGGAAGCTTGGGGACAAGTGAATGTAGGCTCCTAGGCCTCAAAGTAGGCCACGGTGATATGTGAGCTGTCGACCCCCGGCACTAACAGGGCTCCGCAATGGGGGGGGAGAAGAAAAAAGGACTGCAGCTGTTTGCTTGACCTCTGGAGTGGAGCCCTGACCCTCCAGAGTGTTGTATATTTTTTTATTAGATCTCTCAGTAGTCCTTGTGGCTATCGTAACAGATGCCTTCAAATATGCTCACTGGCTTGATGGGTCTTCTCTTGCTCAGATCTCCTTGATAGGAACTTTTGTAATGCAGCTAAGGCGAGTGAAATCTCCGGAGCGGAGCCCCGACCCTCTGGAGAACTGTGTGGGAGTTGAGAGAGTCCCTGCATGTCTGGATGAGTGCGTAGGGTAGCAGCAGCTACCGGCTTCTGTTCAACTTCAGGAGTGCACTTAAGGGACCAATTCACGGTGGCACACCTGACAATCTCTCACGGCACACTAGTGTGCCGCGGCACAGTGGTTGAAAATCACTGCCCTATGATGTATCTCCTGATTTTCGTTCTGGATCTTTTTATTATTGTGCACAGCTCTACATAGCAGTATGTCATTTTATATATATATATATATATATATATATATATATATATATATATATATATATATATATTTGTACCTGTATATTAAATACAATAACTAAATTATATAACAGCCATTTTTAATCTCCCTCCGCTCCTCTGCAATCAATCCAAGTGAACAGTGCCACTGTTTTTTGTGATGACAGAGCATGTTCCACGACAGTGGCAGAACATCCATGGTTGCTGAAATTGTAGCTGCCCTGGAGGTCTGTTAATGGAGGGGGGGAGCATTTTATTTCTTTCTTACCACCCCATGGCTGTCTAAATGTGCTGCTGTTATGTTGCAGCACTTGTTGTCAGCCATGGGGTTAACTATAGCTTAAGTGTATTGCTTTGGAAAGGGCAGTGTATAAGAGACGGTGTTCTATCGAGAACTCCAATACATCAAAAACTCCAATCTCACATCACTTCCGGCGAATCCATACATCTGATTGGTCCGTATCCAGTGAGTGACAGGACTCACAACCAATCAGATGGGCACTGTAATCGCCTATCTACACTATCTATTTTGCCTCCAACTGGGGGGGGGGGGGTCAAGGGGGGCGAAGCCTCATTCCCCAAGGTTTACTCAGGGTGTATGCCAGAGGATCGGCGGTGTGCCTCCCAGACAGAGGCAAAATAGATATTAACATAGAAGACTTACCGGAAGTGATGTCAGATTGGAGTTTTCGAGGAATTGGAGTTCTCGACAGAACACCAGTCCGTGGGTCACGTGGGAGTGGGAGTAAATGCTTGTAGTGAGCCACAGAGCAATAATTTATAGCTAAACAAATAGCAGCAGAGCCGACCAAACCATTCAAGTATAAGTATCTTCAAGTGTAAGGTAATGCTATGCTAAGCTTAAAAAGACTTGTTTTGAGACTGCACTAAATGTCCTAATAAAGTGTGTGTTAAAGTCCACTCTGGTGAGTTATTTTTTTTTTTTTTTTAATAATATATATATATATATATATATATATATATATATATATATATATATATATATATATATATATATATATATAAAATCATGTTGATGTAGGATTAAAGTAAAAAAAATGAGAAGACAAAAAACTGTTAAATAAATAAAACTTGTATTTTGCACTAACATTGGTATCTAGCTCTCTGGGTAAGAAGAAAGAGAGATAGAAAGAATAAATTAAAGAAAGCAATAAAAGAGAGAAAGAAAGAGAGAGAGCAAGAAAGTGAGTGAGAGAGAGGAAGAAAAAGAGAGTGAGAAAAAGAAAGATAAAGAGGGAGAAATAGAGAGATAAAGAGGAAGGGTGAGAGAGAGGGGAAGAAAGATAAAGAGAGAGAAAACAAGTAGAGAGAAAGAGAGTGAGAGAAAGAAAGAAAACAGAGAGAGAGAGAAAAAATACAGAGATAGTGAAAGAGAGAGCGAGAAAGAAATTGAAAGAGAGAGAGAGAAAAAGAGAGAGAAAGAAAGGGAGAGAGAAAGAGAGAAAGCACAAGAAAGAGAGAGGGTGGGAGAGAGGGAAAGAGAGATAGAGAAAGAGTCAGAGAGAGAGAAGTAAAGATAGAGTGAGTTAAACAGAGAAAAAAACGGAGAGAGAAACAGAGACAGAGGGAGTGAAAGAAAGAGGGAGAGATAAAGAGAGAGAGAGAGAGAGAAAAAGAGGGAGAAAGAGAGAGAGAGAGAGAGAGAGAGAGAAAGAGGGAAAGATTGAAAGAAAGAAAGAAAGCGGGAGAGAGAGTAAGAGATAGAGAGTGAGAGAGAAATATATATATATATATATATATATGTGTGTGTGTGTGTGTGTGGAGTAGAATACAGCTGCAACAAGTGAAGCTGTAAGCTTTCTGGTACGGGGTTGCGCAAAATCACAGGTTGATCTATAACAAATGCCTAAGCTGAACAAAGAAAGTCCTATGTAAGTAATATACAAGATATTCTAATTATTTTTACGGAGAAATGTGCGAAGTCTGCTAAGGATATATTATTCAGTGAGCGGGAGAACCCTTTCCTGGTAATCCCTAAAGTCAAATGCTATAAAGAAGGTACTGAAAATAAATCCAGTGCCTAAAGAACAATCCTCCTATAAAAAATAATAAATATATTCAAATATAATAGATAGATGTATGAATATATAATAGTTCACTAATGTAAATGACCTCCAGTGGTGGTCACCTCCATAACACATTACAGTTTACAGTGAATAGGTGTCAATGGTATCTCTCAGCGCTCATAATATCCCAATAGTGCTTAGTGATAAATGGGGTACCTAGCTACCCCTAGAAGTGGTATAGATATGGTGGTTGTATATCAGAAAGCGCCTAACTGGAGGCTATGGGAAATGGGTTTGGGAAATATCGTATATGTCTAAATTTCAAATATGATTAATTCTCATATGTGTTGGAATGTATTCAGGAATACTGGGTTAAAATGTATACAAATTAACAAATTTATTTCCTCATACAATTGATTAAAACATATAATTAAAACATACAGTTAAAAACATGGATCCATGTAAAAACATACAATTATGATAATTGACAATCTTGATTTATAAAAAACACAATGTTAACATAATAGTTTCTAAACTATTCTCTTAAAATTCTCTTAAAATTCTTAAAAAATTCCTTAAAACATATGGTTTAAGTATGGTTCGTTGTAGTCACCAACTGGTTAAGGTGATTTAATATTTCCAAAACAGTTTCTAGTCTCTTATTTGGTGTGTCTTCTTCAGTAAGACGTGAAACTAAATTTTTTCAAGTGTTAAAATAGTGATGAAAAAATAATGATAAAAAAATGTGTAATAAAAATCCAAAATATTAAAAATTAGGTAAAATCAAAAAGTAAAAAATAGTAGTAAAATTCTTCCGTGTTTTAAGTCCAAAGTTGTGGTTTTAGTGATTGTGAGATACCAAATTTGTGAAAAAGTATGTGGAAAAATTAAATGGTGAATTAAATCCAAATCCTTATCCAATAATAAGTCTGTGATTAAAGTAAGTGTAGAAAATTATAGCTGGTGTGAATCCTCCTTCTCCTTAACAAATGGTTTGTTGTTGGTGTATTGTTTCTAAGGTGTTCAGTCTGTGATAAAAGACTCTATCCTTATAAAACCTGTAAACAACAAAATAACATAGTGCAATAATGCTACAAATGTAATAGAAATAATGAAAAGTTGCTCACCAATGACTGTCAACGCGTTTCGGCCTCTCAGTTAGGCCTTTCTCAAGACTATAGTTTCTGGTGAGTTGTGGTGGCTATTTATGGTACTTTGTGCCAATCAGAGGGTCGTGAGTTTGGCGCCAAAAAAAGCTATTCAAGCGTGACCCGGAAGTGGTATTTCTACCTCTCTTTCCGTTTTCACTAAGGCTCTTTTTTCTATATGTTTTCCTATTTGCCCCCTTCGTCTTAGTGTTGTATTAGTTTGTGTTATTGTCATCAGCGAACTTGATGTTAGTGCCTATGTGGAAAACTGCTTTTCTTCTTACCATCAGCAAACCGGATGTTTGTACCTATACGGAAAAACCGGAAGTGACGTCATTGCGTATTGCGTCACTTCCGGTATGTTCATTGTTTACAAACATACTGGTTTCCATGCCGATACTTCCGGTATTTTGGTTCACATTGTGAATGGCCTATGGTGCATGATCTGCATAAGTTCCCTGTCTTACATGTTTTTGTGATTTAAAGGATGTCTCATAGGGGGTCATGTTCCTTACTTGATAATTCGGATTATCCTAAGTTATGAAGGTATAATCTAGATTTTATTAAAGACACAGAGACAAGTATTTTGCATTCTCTCTCTTTACTACTTAAATGCAGTTTTTTAAAGTATACATAAAAATACAACAAACTGTCAAAATTTTGAAAATAAGACAGTAAAACAAATAACAGATCAGTGACCAATGAAATTAGAGAACTGATTAAACTAAAACCACATAGCCAATCAGGTTACAAATGAATCCTATAAACTGTCCAATATACAGTAAGGCATCCTCTTTCTTTGCAACTGTAGAGGGAAACAAAAAGTCCATTATGATGAAATAGCTCCAGACGAGAAGACAGCAGACAACCATGAAGAGAAGAACTTTGAATTGAAGAATCATCCGTGAAGAAAACTCCGTCTTATCAGGAAAGAATGAAAATCCTCTTGAAGACTGTATAGGATGAGGACAACTTGCTTGAAGTTTTGTCTCTCCACAGAGATGAGATGGAGCAAAGCCACTTAGGATAATATCTTTATTATTGATTGGTAACTGAAATAAATATACAAGATATGTTAATAATATGATAAAACAAATAAGGGTGGGAACAAATATATATATAATAATATAATCAGAGGAGGGAAAATACTCGTCTCTGTGTCTTTAATAAAATCTAGATTATACCTTCATAACTTAGGATAATCCGAATTTTATTACAAGACCAGAGACTAATATTTTGCTAGTTTAAAGCAACTAACAAAATATATTAAGCGAGGCGTGTTCAATGGGTTTAAAATAAAATTGTTTAAAAATAGAATCACAGGACCAGTCAGCTGCATCCAAAATTTGTTGAAGGGTGGCAGCTTTCAAAAATGCTTTAGAAGCGGCTGATCCTCTAACAGAGTGAGCGGAAAAAGATACATCAATACCTGCTTCACTCATAACCCATTTAACCCACCTGGCTATAGAAGTAGAGGATACAGGATAATGAGGAGGAATAAAAGATAACAAAAGTTGATTAGAAGTAGGAATACGAAAAGAAGAAGTTCTGCGTTCATACTCCTTGAGACATACAACCACACAGAGAAGAGGTTCAGAAGGTAAGTAAGGATAAAATATTGAGGTTGAAAAAGATTTAGTTCTTTTAGAAATAAAGAAAGTAACACCTTCAGGGGTAAAACGTTTAGAATTAAAATCTAAAGCTCTGACATCAGAAACTCTACGAAAAGAAATTAAACATAAAAGGGTAGCCAATTTAGCAGTAAGTTGTTTTAATGATAAAAATTCATTAGAAGGCCAAGATTTAAAAAGGGAAAAAATAAGATCAACATCCCAAAAAGAAGAATATTTAGGAGTCGGAGGTCTTTTGAGTTTGATTGCTTTCATTAATTTACAAATTAAAGGATGTTGTCCCACAGGGAAATTATTTATAAAAGAATGTTTAGCCGAAATGGCCGATCTAGAAACATTGATGGTTCTGTAAGCTAATCCTGAATCAAAAAGTGATGTTAGGAAATTAATGATGTAAATTATATCCACTGAAAGGGGATCCAAACTTCTTTCCATGCACCAGCCAGACCATCTGGTCCATGCGGAAAAATAGCATTTTTTGGTCCCGGGGGCCAATGAGTCTGCAAGGAGTTCTTGAGCTTGTTGTGATAAACCTTGGAGAGATGAAGATTGCCCGAAATTGACCATGCTATGAGACGAAGAGATCCTTGAAGGATAAGATCGTGAGGAAGACCTTCTGGATCTGACAAGAGTAGAGGGAAAACCGGAAGAAGAACAGGATGGTTGACAGACAATTCTAGAAGAGATGGGTACCAAGGTTGAGATGGCCAAAGGGGAGTGATTAGGAGAATTGAGAGGAGATCCCGACGGACTACTGATATGGTTCTCTGAATCATAGAGAATGGGGGAAAAGCATAAGCTGTCTGAAGAGGCCAGGGGTGGAGAAATGCATCGATTGCCAACGCTTCCGGATCTGGTCGCCAACTGAAATAAGGGCAAATTTGGTGATTCAGTCTCGAAGCGAACAGATCCATCGAAAAGGGACCTCTGAGAGATTGAAGCGAATGAAAAACTTGATGATGTAGTTTCCAATCGCTGGAATCTGTCAGATATCGAGATCCCCAATCCGCCGCGACATTGGATAAACCTGGAATGTATTCCGCTTTGACAGAAATATTTCTGTCCAAGCAAAGATGAATGAATTCTTTGGTAATAATTGATAAATCTCTCGATTTTGTACCACCGAGGCGATTCAAATAGCGAACTGCTGAAATATTGTCCATTCTGAGTAAAATGGACACAGGAAAAGAACTTTTGACAAAACTCTTGACTGCAAAAGATCCTGCCAAAAGTTCTAAGCAATTGATGTGAAAACGCTTTTCTTCTGAAGACCATTTTCCTCCTGTGATTGAAGGACCACAACGAGCGCCCCAACCCGAGCGACTGGCATCGGATTCTATGATTAGATCCGGAGATTTTCCGAAAATGGCTCTCCCGTTCCAAGCTTCTATATGGGATAGCCACCATGAGAGTTCCTCTTTGGCTTCTGAAGAAAGAGGGATTAAATGGGAATATGAAAGACCTTTCTGAAGATGAAAAATTTTTAAACGTTGAAGTTCCCTGTAATGAAGAGGAGCAGGAAAAATAGCCTGAATAGAGGATGAAAGTAACCCAACTATTCTGGCTATAGTCCTGATGGGAACCAGAGATAAAGAAAGAGTTTTTGAAATCTCTTTCTTGATATTCACAATTTTGTCTCTGGGAAGGCTTAGAGTAGATTTTGAAGTGTCTATTTTGAAACCTAAAAAGGTTAGAGATTTGGTTGGAAGAAGAACAGACTTCTCTTTGTTGATCAAGAAACCTAAATTTTCTAGAATGGAAATAGTAAGTTGGAGTTGAGACTTTAACATGACCGAGTTTTGATTCATAATCAAGATATCGTCTAAATAGATGATGAGTCGAACACCTCGAAGACGAAGCCAAGTAATTATAGGTTTCATTATTTTGGTAAAAATCCAAGGAGCTGAAGATAGACCGAAAGGCATGCAAGTGAAACTCCAATACTTTTCTTCCCAAAGAAAAGTTAGAAATTTCCTGTGTTCTTGAGCTACAGGAACTGTCAGATAAGCATCTGTCAGATCTAATCTGACTAGATAATCGTTGTCTAAAAGGCAATCTCTGAGAAGATGAATACCTTCCATTTTGAAATGTTGATAAACAACAAAGGCGTTTAGAGATCTTAGATTTATAACTGGACGAAAAAGGCCATTTTTCTTTTTTACGAGAAAAAGATTGCTGAGAAAACAATTTTGAGGATTTAAAACTTGTTCTATTGCTTGTTTTAATAAAAGGTTTGAAATTTCGTTTTGAACCAAATTTCTGTCTGAAACTGAAAACTTTATTGGAAGGGGAATAGAATTTTGAAATGGAGGAGAAATAAAATCTATAAAAAGACCTGAAACAGTGTGAAGAACCCATTGATCTGAAGTAATCATGTTCCAATTGTGTGTGAAAAGAGATAATCTGCCTCCTATTATGTTTTGGGAAGAAATCTGAGAAGGAAGAAAAGGAAGATTTACCTTGAGGTGTGCGGGATCTTTGTCTCGAACGCTGAATTCTTGGGTTCCAGAATCTACTTCTATATGGAAAGAAGCCTGAGGAGACTGGATTCTGATATTGTCTCTGGTTATGGAATTGTTGAAAGGCAAATTGAGACCTGTTTGGGAATGAAGCACGGCCGGGAAAGCGGCCTCTACCTTTCCCAGCCTGTTCAGAAAAACGATCTTGATGGAAGATCTTTTTCATTGATGTTCTCACTTTATTAAGATTGGAGAACGTATTTACGTAACTGTTTAACTCCTTTATAAAAGTGTCTCCAAACAAAAGGCCATTTGTATCAGTATGAATTTCATTAATTGCAAAATCACACACCCTGGGGTCAATTCTTCTAAGGATATTACGTCTGCGTTCAGTGTATATAGCAGAATTGGCATTCCCTAAAAATGAGAGCATTCTCTGAAGCCATTCTCTGACGATGACTGGGTCTAAAAGGGTATTATCATATACAGCTTGTTCCGATAAATCAAAAAGTTTTGCTAAAGGACCAATTGTGTCAAGCATTTTATCTTGACAAATTTTCCAGGCCCTGTCCATTCCTTTCTTTAATTTGAAACCTGGGGACCCTATAAATTTTAAAATTTTTGGATCTACTTCAGGGGTATTGCTTGCATTATTTGGTAGAATTGGTCTAGGACATTCAACCCTCATTTTATTCCTAGAATCACTTTTTAAGGGTTGGCGAAGCTGGTAATCAATAAAGTCTGCAATATCAGATGAGGGGCACCACTCTGCAGATCTAGGATGATGTAAATCATCCGCATTAAACCTAGGATTACCTAGGCAATCAAAAAACTCAACTTTTTTAGAATCCAGATGTTTAGATTTTTTAAGAGATTTTTTGAATTTTTTAATCTTCGGAGAGGCCGAAGAATTTTCAGATGAGGAGTGAGATAAATAATCATCGGATTTAACCGAATCTATGGAAGAATCTGAATTAATTTCTGTATCAGAACAAATCTCACCATTATCGTCATTGGCCAAAGCCTCTCCCATTAGTGACCTCTTGGGAGTAGAGGAAATAGCAGGTGTTTTTCTTCCTTTCCTGCAAGGAACGGCAGAACCAGCAACAAGTTGACGAGATTTTTTAATTAATTTTTTACTAGTTTTAATACCACTGGAAATAGTTCTTTTCCTTTTTAAATCCTTTTTTGAGGATTTATTTATTAAAATGGTAATCTTTTCCAACATAGAATTCATTGAATTATCAATCATCTTTTGAACGCCCTCAGCATTAAGTGAAGGGTTCAAATCAGATGATTGAGACATAGTGGACATAAAAATATAATATTATAAAATACAATAAAATTATTATATATAATACAATATTATAAAACTAAAGTGAATAAAACACTAATTAAAATAAACTAATTGAAATTGATGACATATATGTAATTAAACTGAGAATTGACCCCAAAGAATATGTAGCAAATAAATAATAAATATATATTTTTTAAACTACAAGTGATAACAAAAGTGGCCATAAGATGGAGACATAGACCACAACAAAAACGGAATGACATAAACTATGAATAAATACTGTTTGAAAACGAAAGGCTTAAATTGTAACAAAGTTACAACATGAAAGACGGCAGCAGTTGTTTGAGGGCGGGAAAAACTGAACTGCGCAATGAGAAGAAGGGAAAACTGCGCATGCGCATAAAGACCGACAACCACAAGATGGACGTCGGAATAGAGCAGCACAGCGCAACGGATGAAAAAAACCAACTAAACAGGTAACAAGGGCTGCAATATTAAAATAAAACAAAAACGAAAGTGAATATAAGAAAATAAGAGTGTATAATAAGCGTAAACCAACGAAAAAAGGAACAGAATAAAACCGGACAATGAACAAATTTAGCAAATATAATAGATATACTAAATACTGTAATAAGTTATTTAAATAATGAAAGAAATAAATAATAATAACAAGAAAAAACCTTATTATTTATTAGCACAAATAGGACAATACTTATCTTTCTGAGCAGTAAAAGAAAGAGAGGATGCCTTACTGTATATTGGACAGTTTATAGGATTCATTTGTAACCTGATTGGCTATGTGGTTTTAGTTTAATCAGTTCTCTAATTTCATTGGTCACTGATCTGTTATTTGTTTTACTGTCTTATTTTCAAAATTTTGACAGTTTGTTGTATTTTTATGTATACTTTAAAAAACTGCATTTAAGTAGTAAAGAGAGAGAATGCAAAATATGAGTCTCTGGTCTTGTAATAAAATTGGGATATTTATGGATTTGTTGAATATTATATCCTGAATTATCTAAACGAAAAAATTGCTAATTTGTGTATCTAGTACTATTACTTTTCAATAAATTGCTATTTTTAATAAATTGTTCTTCCTATCATGAAAAATAAAATAAAATAAAATCTAGTTGATAAAATCAATAAAATACAATAATAAGTTAATATTGTTTCTGTCATGAATAACAATATAATCCCTACAAATAGCAATATTATTTGTTGAAAGCTCTCCAAACAGTAAGGCCTAGATTTAGAGTTGGGCGGTAGCCGTCAAAACCAGCGTTAGAGGCTCCTAACGCTGGTTTTTACCGCCCTCTGGTATTTGGAGTCAGTCATTAAAGGGTCTAACGCTCACTTTTCGGCCGCGACTTTTCCATACCGCAGATCCCCTTACGTCAATTGCGTATCCTATCTTTTCAATGGGATCTTTCTAACTCCGGTATTTAGAGTCGTGGCTGAAGTGAGCGTTAGAAATCTAACGACAAAACTCCAGCCGCAGAAAAAAGCCAGTAGTTAAGAGCTTTCTGGGCTAACGCCGGTTTATAAAGCTCTTAACTACTGTGCTCTAAAGTACACTAACACCCATAAACTACCTATGTACCCCTAAACCGAGGTCCCCCCACATCGCCGCCACTCAATTACATTTTTTTAACCAATAATCTGCCGACCGCCACCTACGTTATCCTTATGTACCCCTAATCTGCTGCCCCTAACACCGCCGACCCCTATATTATATTTATTAACCCCTAACCTGCCCCCCACAATGTCGCCGCCAGCTACCTACAATAATTAATCCCTAATCTTCCGACCGCCACCTACGTTATCCTTATGTACCCTTAATCTGCTGCCCCTATATTATATTTATTAGCCCCTAATCTGCCCCCCTCAACGTCGCCTCCACCTGCCTACACTTATTAACCCCTAATCTGCCGAGCGGATCTCACCGCTACTATAATAAAGTTATTGACCCCTAATCCGCCTCACTCCCGCCTCAATAACCCTATAATAAATAGTATTAACCCCTAATCTGCCCTCCCTAACATCGCCGACACCAAACTTCAAACATTAACCCCTAATCTGCCGACTGGAGCTCACCGCTATTCTAATAAATATATTAACCCCTAAAGCTAAGTCTAACCCTAACACTAACACCCCCCTAAGTTAAATATAATTTAAATCTAACAAAATAAATTAACTCTTATTAAATAAATTATTCCTATTTAAAGCTAAATACTTACCTGTAAAATAAATCCTAATATAGCTACAATATAAATTATAATTATATTATAGCTATTTTAGGATTTATATTTATTTTACAGGTAACTTTGTATTTATTTTAACCAGGTACAATAGCTATTAAATAGTTAAGAACTATTTAATAGCTAAAATAGTTAAAATAATTACAAAATTACCTGTAAAATAAATCCTAACCTAAGTTACAATTAAACCTAACACTACACTATCAATAAATTAATTAAATACAATATCTACAAATAAATACAATGAAATAAAGTAACTAAAGTACAAAAAATAAAAAAGAACTAAGTTACAAAAAATAAAAAAATATTTACAAATATCAGAAAAATATTACAATTTTAAACTAATTACACCTACTCTAAGCCCCCTAATAAAATAACAAAGACCCCCAAAATAAAAAAAATGCCCTACCCTATTCTAAATTACAAAAGTTCAAAGCTCTTTTACCTTACCAGCCCTGAACAGGGCCCTTTGCGGGGCATGCCCCAAAGAATTCAGCTCTTTTGCCTGTAAAAAAAACACATACAATACCCCCCCAACATTACAACCCACCACCCACATACCCCTAATCTAACCCAAACCCCCCTTAAATAAACCTAACACTAAGCCCCTGAAGATCTTCCTACCTTATCTTTACCATACCAGGTTCACCGATCGATCCGGAAGAGCTCCTCCGATGTCTTGATCCAAGCCCAAGCGGGGGGCTGAAGATGTCCATGATCCGACTGAAGTCTTCATCCAAGCTGGAGCTGAAGAGGTCCATGATCGGGCTGAAGTCTTCATCCAAGCGGGAGCTGAAGAGGTCCATGATCGGGCTGAAGTCTTCTAGCAATGGCATCTTCAATCTTCTTTCTTCCGGATCCATGTTCATCCCTCTGACGCGGAACATCCATCTTCACCGACAACTTCCCGACGAATGACGGTTCCTTTAAGGGACGTCATCCAAGATGGCGTCCCTCGAATTCCGATTGGCTGATAGGATTCTATCAGCCAATCGGAATAAAGGTAGGAAAATTCTGATTGGCTGATGGAATCAGCCAATCAGAATCAAGTTCAATCCGATTGGCTGATCCGATTAGCCAATCAGATTGAGCTCGCATTCTATTGGCTGATCGGAACAGCCAATAGAATGCAAGCTCAATCTGATTGGCTGATTGAATCAGCCAATCGGATTGAACTTGATTTTGATTGGTTGATTCCATCAGCCAATCAGAATTTTCCTACCTTAATTCCGATTGGCTGATAGAATCCTATCAGCCAATCGGAATTCGAGGGACGCCATCTTGGATGACGTCCCTTAAAGGAACCGTCATTCGTCGGGAAGTCGTAGGTGAAGATGGATGTTCCGCGTCGGCGGGATGAACATGGATCCGGAAGAAAGAAGATTGAAGATGCCGTTGATAGAAGACTTCAGCCCGATCATGGACCTCTTCAGCTCCCGCTTGGATGAAGACTTTAGCCCGATCATGGACCTCTTCAGCTCCCGCTTGGATGAAGACTTCAGTCGGATCATGGACATCTTCAGCCCCCCGCTTTGGGCTTGGATCAAGACATCGGAGGATCTCTTCTGGATCGATCGGTGAACCTGGTATGGTGAAGATAAGGTAGGAAGATCTTCAGGGGCTTAGTGTTAGGTTTATTTAAGGGGGGTTTGGGTTAGATTAGGGGTATGTGGGTGGTGGGTTGTAATGTTGGGGGGGGTATTGTATGTGTTTTATTTACAGGCAAAAGAGCTGAATTCTTTGGGGCATGCCCCGCAAAGGGCCCTGTTCAGGGCTGGTAAGGTAAAAAAGCTTTGAACTTTTGTAATTTAGAATAGGGTAGGGCATTTTTTTATTTTGGGGGTCTTTGTTATTTTATTAGGGGGCTTAGAGTAGGTGTAATTAGTTTAAAATTGTTGTAATATTTTTCTGATGTTTGTAAATATTTTTTTGTTTTTTGTAACTTAGTTCTTTTTTATTTTTTGTACTTTAGTTAGTTTATTTCATTGTATTTATTTGTAGATATTGTATTTAATTAATGTATTGATAGTGTAGTGTTAGGTTTAATTGTAGGTAATTGTAGATATTTTATTTAATTAATTTATTGATAGTGTAGTGTTAGGTTTAATTGTAACTTAGGTTAGGATTTATTTTACAGGTAATTTTGTAATTATTTTAACTATTTTAGATATTAAATAGTTCTTAACTATTTAATAGCTATTGTACCTGGTTAAAATAAATACAAAGTTACCTGTAAAATAAATATAAATCCTAAAATAGCTATAATATAATTATAATTTATATTGTAGCTATATTAGGATTTATTTTACAGGTAAGTATTTAGCTTTAAATAGGAATAATTTATTTAATAAGAGTTAATTTATTTCGTTAGATTTTAATTATATTTATCTTAGGGGGTGTTAGTGTTAGGGTTAGACTTAGCTTTAGGGGTTAATACATTTATTAGAATAGCGGTGAGCTCCAGTCAGCAGATTAGGGGTTAATGTTTGAAGTTTGGTGTCGGAGATGTTAGGGAGGGCAGATTAGGGGTTAATACTATTTATTATAGGGTTAGTGAGGCGGATTAGGGGTTAATAACTTTATTATAGTAGCAGTGCGGTCCGCTCGGCAGATTAGGGGTTAATAAATGTAGGCAGGTGGAGGCGACGTTGTGGGGGGCAGATTAGGGGTTAATAAATATAATTTAGGGGTCGGCGGTGTTAGGGGCAGCAGATTAGGGGTACATAGGGATAATGTAAGTAGCGGCGGTTTACGGAGCGGCAGATTAGGGGTTAAAAAAAATATGCAGGTGTCAGCGATAGCGGGGGCGGCAGAATAGGGGTTAATAAGTGTAAGGTTAGGGGTGTTTAGATTCGGGGTACATGTTAGAGTGTTAGGTGCAGACGTAGGAAGTGTTTCCCCATAGCAAACAATGGGGCTGCGTTAGGAGCTGAACGCGGCTTTTTTGCAGGTGTTAGGTTTTTTTTCAGCTCAAACAGCCCCATTGTTTTCTATGGGGGAATCGTGCACGAGCACGTTTTTGAAGCTGGCCGCGTCCGTAAGCACAGCTGGTATCGAGAGTTGAAGTTGCGGTAAATATGCTCTACGCTCCTTTTTTGGAGCCTAATGCAGCCATTCTGTGAACTCTAAATACCAGCGGTATTTAAAAGGTGCGGCCAGAAAAAAGCCAGCGTAGCTAACGCACCCCTTTGGCCGCAGAACTCTAAATCTAGGCGTAAGATAATACTAATATAGTCGCTAAAAAACTGGATCCTTGTTATGTAGTGATTAATGCTCTTACCCTATTACATTATTCTATGTTTGAAAGGTATGGATATGTTCTATCTGTGGTGATGGCACCTGGGTGTTCTGGTCCACTAATTTATATAATTACAGAAACTCCATGGAAAGAGATATCTTCTATTGTCTATTGTCCTATTATTTTTGGGATAGCGTTCATATATATTAAGAACTTCCCAATAAGATTCCCCTATTTTTGGATCTAGGAGCGGGAGAACCCTTTCCTGGTAATCCCTAAAGTCAAATGCTATAAAGAAGGTACTGAAAATAAATCCAGTGCCTAAAGAACAATCCTCCTATAAAAAATAATAAATATATTCAAATATAATAGATAGATGTATGAATATATAATAGTTCACTAATGTAAATGACCTCCAGTGGTGGTCACATCCATAACACATTACAGTTTACAGTGAATATTCAGCAAAGTCCAAAAATGGAGATACAGAAAAGTAATAATAATAATGATATTAGTGAGTCCCAGAGAAGAAACTTTGAAGTACGTATCCAATTGTGGCTTGTATCTGGTAAATATCCTATTGTGGCTTATATACTGTACTTACTGGGATCTACCTCAATCATATGAGGTAAGTATTGGGCGAAATCAAGTTGATAATGTTGTCAGGGCTGTGTGATTCGATAGTGAAGGCGATTTCAACTCCACGATCCCTGCAGATGTCTCTTGTCTGCTTCTATTGAAGTGGCACGTCACCTATTCATGCAGAATCTTCATACAAAGGAGCTTCTCTCTACGTAGATCTGCTCTGTGCTTCTAAGTGTAGATGCTCTGGATCTTGCTGGGTCAGGGGAAAGCCAGGGAGGGAAGAAGAGTGCACAGCGAGTGGTATAGTCTCAGCTAGATGTATATGTATGGATGTATATATATATATATATATATATATATATATATATATATATAGAGAGAGAGAGAGAGAGAGAGAGAAGGAGAGAGAAAAAGACAAAGAGTAAAAGAGATAGAGATAAAGAGATATAGAGAGGGAGAAAGAGAGAGAAAGAAAGAGAGAGGGAGGGAGAAAAAGAGAGAAAGAAAGAGATATAGAGGCCCATTTATCAAGCTCCAAATGGAGCTTGAGTGCCCGTGTTTCTGGTGAGTCTTCAGACTCACCAGAAACAGTAGTTATGAAGCAGCGGTCTAAAGACCGCTGCTCCATAACCCTGTCCTCCTGTTCTGAGCAGGCGGTCAAACATTGCCACAATCCAATCCGATCGAGTACGCTGCTGGTGCAATGCTGAATACGGAGAGTGTATTGCTCTCTGCATTCAGCAATGTCTGTCGGACCTGATCCGCACTGTCGGATTAGGTCCTACAAACATTTGATAAATATGCCTCATAGAGAGAGAGGTAGAGATAAAGAAACTGAAAGAGGGAGAGATACAGAGAGAGAGAGAGAGAGAGAGAAAGACAGACAGACAGACAGACACAGAGGTAGAGGGAGAGAGAGACACGGGGGAGAGAAAAAAACACTGGGGGAGAGACAAACACAAAGGAAGGGAGAGAGAGACACACATATGAAGGGAGAGAGACACACAGATGAAGAGAGAGACACACAGAGCAAGGGAGAGAGACACAGAGGAAGGGAGAGAGACACACGGGGGGAGGAAGAGAGACACACAGAGGAGGGGGAAGAGAGACACAAAGGAGAGAGACAATGGGGAGGGAGAGAGACACAGAGGGGGAAGAGAGACATAGAGGGGGAAGAAAGACACAAAAGGGAGAGAGAGAGAGGCACAGGTCGGATGAGAGAGACACACACAGGGAAGTGAGATAGACACAGATAGAGGGGGAGAGATTATGTGTGTTTGTGTCACATAAAGCCAGTGTGTGTGTCACTGCCAGCCAGTGTGTGTGTGTGTGTGTCACAGCCAGCTAGTTTGTATGTGTCACAGTCAGCCAGTGTGTGTATGTGTGTGTGTGTGTCACAGCCAGCCAGTTGGTATGTGTCACAGTCAGCCAGTGTGTGTATGTGTGTGTGTGTCACAGCCAGCCAGTTGATATGTGTCACAGTCAGCCAGTGTGTGTGTGTGTGTGTGTCACAGTTAGCCAGTGTGTGTCACATCCAGTCATCCAGTTTGTGTATGAGTGTGTGTGTCACAGCCAGCAAGTGAGTGTGTCACTAGCAACGTATTTGTGTGTCACAACCAGCTGCTGTGTGCGTGTACAGTATATCAGCCAGTATGCTTTATGTACCAGCGGGTTTCTGTGTGTATTTGAGATTAAACTCAGCAGGTCAATTCTGAAGATGAACAACGCATGTAGCACATAGAGCACACATGAAGAAGTGAATTCTGCTTGCTAGCGGTAGTGCCTGGTTGAGTTCTTCAGATGTATGCCAGCTACATATCTTTCTACATATAAGGTAGGTCTCAGGCTCAGCAGAAAAACCCTATACTGCATAGTGTTTAACTGCATACTGTGTTAACATTATATAGAAAGACTCTCCCTACAGATGGCCCCCTTAATGTATCCAGGAGTGTAGTATGCCTGAGTACCTTAACCTGTAGGGAGAGACTGTGTACATAATGTTAACACAAAATGCACTCAAAAATAATTAAAAAAAAAAAAACGTCTCCTACATTTTTTGTGTGTTTACTTACGGTTAGATTATGAGTTTTGCGTTAAAGGGAAACTAAACCCCAAATTTTTCTTTCATGAGTCAGATAGAGAATACAATTTTAAACAACATTCCAGTTTACTTCTATTATCTAATTTGCTGCAATCTTTAGATATCCTTTGTTAAATAAATAGCAATGCACATTGGTGAGCCAAACACATGAGGCATCTATGTGCAGCCACCAATCAGAAGCTACTGAGCCTATCTAGATATGCTTTTCAGGAAAGAATATCAAGAGAATGAAGCAAATTAGATAATAGAACTAAATTAGAAAGTTGTTTAAAATGTTATTCTCTATCTGAATCATGAAAGAAAAAAAATTGGGTTTAATGTCCCTTTAAGCATAAAATGCAGCGTTAACAGGTCCTAACGCTGCTTTTTTCTACCGCTGCTATTATGAGTCTTGCAGGTTTAGGGGCACTGCACACTTTTTTGGCCTTACCGCAAACCGACTTACGTAAACTCCATAAACCTTTTTTTCAATGGGACTTGCATAACGCCGGTATTACGAGTCTGTCCTGGGAGGCCAAAAAGTGAGCAGTACACCCTCTACCTCCAAGATCTGTAACTCACTCTAAAGTCAGTAGTTATGAGTTTTATACTACAACGCCGTAGCATAAAACTCATAACTAAAGTGCTAAAAAGTACACTAACACCCATAAGCTACATATTAACCCCTAAACCGAGGCCTTCCCGCATCACAAGCACTAAAATAAAATTATTAACCCCTAATCTGCCGCTCCGGACATCGCCGCCACTATAATAAACATATTAACCCCTAAATCGCCGCACTCCCGCCTCGCAAACACTAGTTAAACAATATTAACCCCTAATCTTCCGCCCCTAACATCGCCGCCACCTACATTATATTTATTAACCCCTAATCTGCCGCCCCCAATGTCGCAGCCACTATATTAAATTTATTAACCCCTAAACCTGTCTAACCCTAACCCTAACACCCCCTAATTGAAATATAATTTAAATAAATCTAAATAAAATTACTATCATTAAGGGCTCCATGTACTAAGCCGTCAATTCAGCCATCATTTTAGACGCGGCTAAACTCGCCGTTACTCGCCGCGGGCAAAATGGTGTCTGCTGTTGCTATGTACTAATAATCCCACAATAAATAGACACGTCTAGCCCGCCGCGAGCAGTGGCGGAATATTGATAAATTTGACGCCTCGCTCGCCGCGACTAAGCTGATGTACTTAACTTTCAGTTGAATTGTCTGGCCAATTGTTAACACGTGACATGTAAGGTGTCATGAACGTCATAGTAGTCGCGGGAATAGAATTTTGCTCCTATAAATGTACCACTTTTCTAAACAACTTTATTATTGTTCCCAAATTTTTGGAGAGTAATTACAGAGCGCTCTTTTTTGTGATCTTTATTTACAAATTCGATATGGCTTCATCTGGATCTGAAACCGCTTCAAAATCCAAGAATCCTCACTTTTCTCATCAGCAAAACGTCGTTTTGATTGACATGATTATTGACTCTTATGATTATTTGTTTGGATGTCGTGTCAAACAGACAAATTTTTCTAGGAGGAAGCAGATCTGGCAAAGGATCAGTGATGCTGTTAGTGCCCAGGGTCCAGGAAAAAAGGATGTCCATCAGCTGAAGAAGCGTTACAACGACATTAAACGTTTCGCCAAAGCTAAATTGGCCAGAGAAAAAAATTTGGCACGTGCTACCGGAGATGGACCAGCATATGTGGCAAACCTCAATGATTATGAGCAGAAGCTTGTTCAGCGTCTGGGACCAGAGATCATAACTGGCATAACGGATGATTGTGACAGTGATTTAAGAGGTAAATGTACAACATAATTGACGCAATTTTTTTTTTTAAATTATGATAGGTCATTGTCTCCAATATATATTTCTTTAAAATAACATTATCTGACTTCTTACGCTTCAGTATCTGAATCTATATAGGCCATTTAGGCCCCAAATACTGTAATTATTTATGTCGCATATATGTATAAGGGATTGTACAAGCCATTTAGGCCCCAAATACTGTAATCATTTATGTCGCATATATGTATAAGGGATTGTACAATAATAGGGTTGTTATACTGCCTTTTTTTTAAAGTTCTAACTGAACTATAGATTTGTTGATTATTAATATAGTGATCCCTAAAGATAACACCCATGTGTTTATTTACAAACCAGTATTGCATAGAAACCTTAAAGAGATAATGACAATAGAAATAATGTAATTTGAAACTATTAAAAAAAATATTGATGTTGTGTAACATGGTATGTCCGACATTAATCATGAGACTAACCCCAGATCACATGCCTTCTTAAATTTCTGATCTATTGACTTCCATGTTGCGTTATTTAACTATAGAATATTATTTTTAACATCTTTCAAAATTGTTCTCCGCTTTATAAACATATACTTTTTTCAGATATAGCTATGCACATAGTTGACGCAGTCACATGAACCATCTATGTGCATCAACCAATGATCATTTACTGTGCCTGTATAGATTTGCTTTTCATCAAAGTATAAAAATCCAATGAAGGCAAAAACATAATACAATTAAATATTTTTGAAAAAGCATTTTCTTATGCGATTTGTAAAGGAAATTTTATTTGTTCATGTCCCTTTAAAGGGCCACTAAACCCAAAATCTTTTTTTAATGATTCAGATAGAGAATAGAAATTTAAACAACATTACAAATTACTTCCATTATTTCTTTGGCTTCATTTTCTAGATATTCTTAGTTGAAGAAAAAGAAATGCACATGGTGAGCCAATCACATGAGGCTTCTTTGTGCAGCAATCAAATGCTTTTCAACAAAGAATATCAAGAGAATAAAACAAATTAGATAATATAAATAAATTATAAAGATGTTTATAACTGCATTCTCTTTCTAAATCATAAAATAAAAAAGGTGGGTGGCATGTCCCTTTAATGATTGAGCCTTCATTCACTGCTGTGATTATTATTATTAACACTTTTAGCTTTCAGTTTAAACTAGAAATAAAAATAAACCTAACGTATTTTTTTTTTTTTTTTTTAAAGCAACGCCAACAACACAAGCAGAGCCTGTGAGGAGTAACGAAGTGCCCACTTGTTCTACTTCATCTTCTGCGGTTTACAGACCACCCAGTTCAGCTGTTTCCAGACCTTCGGCCAGTTTTACACATGGCCAATTAATACGCTCCACATCTAATGTTACACACACAAATTCCTTGGCGGACACACTTCCTGATGTAAGGACCAGCACTCCAGAAACTGGTGTTGGTAGAGCAACTGGTAAGTACTTTACAAATGAATAATTTCAATGTTGTGTGTTTTATCTCTTTTATCTATCAATTTTTTTTTTAATTTTTTTTTTAAATGTCAAATGTCATTATTGACATATTTGAGTTCGAGATCTTTTACAGATGGAATGTAATTTGAAGGACAAATAGCAATGATCATAGATTTTCATGAAAGGGACACTGTACAAATTTTTTAAAATGAGGATTCGTGTAGAGCATGCATGCAATTGTAAGCAACTTTCTAATGGGTTTAAATGTTATCATTATTTTCTTTTTGAGAATTGATCATAGTATTACATTAGAAAGTTGATTGAAATTCCATGCTATATATCTTATTCTCAAAAATATTATTTTTGCTTCAGTGTCCAGTTAATTGCAAAGTACATTTCCATTAATAATTTTCCAAATAGAAATTTCACTGAATGTAATAGCGTTTGAATATATGGTTACATTGACTAAAAAACATTTTTATTTTATTTATTTATTTATTTTTATTTTATTTATTTTTTTATAGGTGATTTGGGACGTCTTTTCCAGCGATTGACTGGACATTCATCTCCATTATTTGATGGTATGTATCACATATGCATATATATATATATATATATAATATAACTTAAATTGGTGTATTACTGTTGTATCTGCTCTCTCCTTCTATTCTATTTCTGCAAGTGTTTTTAGAACATTTTATTTTTATTTACTAACAATTTGTTATGTCTTGATCAAGGGAGATCACTATCAACCTCATGCCGATAGTGGAAAATCCCATTCAAGATGAACCACCAGGAGGGCATGATGGAAGCGAGACTCCAGATATTCTTGAAGATTTTGGAGATGCGCAACCAGATGAAATTCACACACCGGAAAACCTTGAGGAACCTGTTGATACACAGGCACCACCAATTGCACTGCAAACAGGTGGTCTAAATATTGACAATACACCGGCAGAAGGACTGTTGGATTGAGTGAAATGTTGACACTTGCAAGGCAATACAGAGAGGACCACAGAGAAATGCAAAATATTATTAACACTAATATTGACCGCTGGGCTGCTCTGTCAGAAAAAAATGTTGAACTAGAAATGCAAAGGAATGAGATTGAAATGCAGAAATTACAGCTGCAAAGAGAAATGTTCCAGTGGCAGAGGCGGATGGATGAAGAGAAAAAACAGCAAATTAACAGAGCTTTAACCATCAGTGAAAGGACATTACAATCTCTGTTGGCTATTGTCAGTGAAAGGGAGGGTACAACAGACCCAAAGAGGCCACGTCTGGAGTGAACATTTAATTTATTATTTATAACACTATATTAGTCACTGTTAATTTTTTTGCATCGATATATTGTTTAATAAGTTAGTTTTTGTGTTCTTTAAGTTTAAAATGTTATTATTTAATAAAGACAAATTTTTTTATGCCCAAAAAAAAAGTTTATTTACATAAATTCAAAATCAATTTTGATTCTTCAACACAAAAGTTTTTCTCAGTTATTAATTGTCATTCTTCTGACAATCATCATGACAAAACAAAAAATGAAATCAAATAACATATTTACGGTATAAAAAATCTACTTGCTCCATTAACATTCCCAAAGTTGCCCTAATTTTAGAAATTTTTTGTTTAACATGATCTTCAAGACAACTCTGAGGACTTTTGTCTGCAGTTTCAATAGTTGATGTTGAAGATAAATCTGTAGAAAAATAAATGCAAAGCAAATTTTAATTAAATTTTCATATACATATGCAATGTATGATAGGGTTTTTCATCACAAATATTACCTCCTGATGTGCTGTTATCTAGGTTATCTACTATATTGGCTTCTACACTTATGTCCTCTCCTTTAAAGCTTTCATCTGAGCCAACACCTATTTAAAATATACAATATGTATTAGTTAAAACTTAGATTTTCTTAGATTTAAGATTACTGAGTATGAAACATACCTTTATCTACCATCATTGTTGGTAAAACTTCTATCCTTGGTTGAGTATCATCTGAACTAAAGGCTTCAAATATTGGCACACTATCAGGATTTTGAAATTCTTCCATTTCCATACTATTTTCCATGTCTTCCATGGTAATATCTATGAACGTAATTACAAAGATAAAGATAGAAAACTATTAAATCAAAAACCTAGGATATATTATTTAAAACTATAATAATAATCATTAAAAGGGACATTGAACCCAATTTCTAAGTTTCATGATTCAGATAGTGCATGCAATTTAAATAAACTTTCTATTTTACTTCATTATTTTTGTATCTTTATTTGAAAAGCAAGAATGTAAGTTTAGATGCCAGCCCATTTTTGGTGAACCAACTGTGTTGTACTTGCTAATTGGACAGAACCAATCCAAAAGTGCTGTCCATGGTGCTCAACAAAAAATTGGCTGGCTCCTTAGCTTAGATGCCTTCTTTTTCAAATAAAGATAGAAATATAATGATGAAAAAAATGATAATAGAAGTAAATTAGCAACTTGATTAACATTGCATGCTAAAACTTTTTAATCCAAAACCTAAAATATATGATTTAAAAGTTAAATAATAAGTCATTACCTGTCTGTGTCTTTTTATGAAAAATTTCATATGGATTTGGAGATAATTCAATATCCAATAGTGTTATTGGCAAAGGTGGAGAAAGAGCTTCACTTCTGGGTGTTTGCACCAACATTGACCTTAGATAGCGTGGTGGGTGTTCACACTTCATTCTCCTACTTCTCATATCTATAAACATATATATATATAAAAAAAATTTGGAATAAAAAAAATAAATTTAATTATTCCAAGTAATTTTTTGTTTTCCAAACATTCAGTTCTGCATGCTTACTTTTCTAACATGTTTCAATGGTATATAGTAATATATTTATATTTTATTCTACTAACTCAGTTCTGCATGTTTCAATGGTATATACTAATATAGTTATATTTTACTCTACTAACTCATTTTTGTATGCTAACTTTTCTAACCTTTTAAGTGTATATAGTAATATAGTTAAATTTTAATCTACTAACTCAGTTCTGCATGCTTACTTTTGTAACTTTTTGCAATTGTATATAGTAATATAGTCAAAGTAACACTCAGAAAATAATATTGTCCTGGATTCGTCAATGATGACGCAGTTCAAAAATAAACCCTTTTTTATATTATAAAAAATTATTTCATAAATAATTTTGGAAATTACATGTCCTTATCAATCTTCGAATCGATTTATAGTACTTCGGTTCTCTTCTCTTCAAATCACTTTATTTTCTAAGACACTGTCGTCTTGTTCTTTTAATTTTTGAAATACGATGCATTCTTCTCAGCATCTCGTATATAATTTTGTCTCTGCATTCCTCTCTCACTCCCCTCACACCACCAATCCGTTTAGGGAAATATTTATCCATGGCATAAACTAATATCACCAATTCTCCAGCACCAAAAGGTTCAGGACGCGACATGTTTGACGATGATGTGATTAATTGTTATGTCAATCATTAGCGCATTGATATAGATATGTATCCCCAAAAAATAGAAAAAAATATAATGTATATGTAGATTAATGTATTTTATGAAGGTTTGTAAATATCGATGTTTATAGTTATTACAAATGATATTTGGTTTCTATACATTTTCTTTGTTTCAGATGTGTTTATATGTATTAAAATTTATTTTGGTTTACAATTTTTATTTTGATTCTAAACATTTTATTTTTTTACGATGTGTTTATATGTATTAAAATGTACTTTGGTTTACAATTGTTATTTTTTTTCTAAACACTTTCTTTGTTTCATATGTGTTTATATGTATTAAAATTTATTTTGGTTTACAATTGTTATTTTGTTTCTAAACATTTTCTTTTTTTCATATGTGTTTATATGTATTAAAAGTTACTTTGGTTTACAATTGTTAATATATAATGTTTAAAGATTGTAATTTTGTAATAAAATAATTTATTTGCCATTATTTTCTATATGCCACTATTCTTTTAACAAATCTTGAATGGAAAAATATATTATCAAGGATAAGAAAATAAGTGTTAAGAGTAAGCCCTTAAGGTATTTATTTGAATATGGGAAAACCTAGTAGCTGTTACAAATTGAGGTTAGAATAAAACAAATCAAATTAGCAAGTCTTTTTTAACTCAAAAATCCTATCTGATAACATAAAGCACTGTTGAATATACTGCCGCTTGTTACAGCTACAATTCAATGACACAATACAATGAATTAGCATCAGCTATGGAGGGATTACATTACACTAATCACATTATGTAAAAGAGTGAGAGCAGCTGTAGACACTAGTGTGATGTCACAAAGACAATGTATTACCTATAATATATTTGATCATAAACTTTATTTATTTGAAACCTTTGATAATTGAAGAGCAACAAATGTTATGTATTTAACTGTTTATCATGAGTGATTTTTAATAACCTTAATTCCTAAAAAAAAAATGGAGACAAGTTAATAAAGAAAGTTTTTTATTGATCAACTGAAACTTTAATCTTCAAAATATTGTTCTGAAACCATGTCCCTTGTTGCATTTCCACGCCTATTAGCTTGTTCTACACATATTTCTTCTGGTAAATCATCAGCATCTATTGGATCTTCATCTTCTAATGGACAGCCTCTTTTAATTGCTATATTGTGCAGTATGCAGCAAACCAATATAATTTTTGCAACTTTCTCTGGTGCATACTGCATAGCACCACCAGAACGATCAAGACATTGAAACCGCATTTTCAAAAGACCGAAAGTCCTCTCAATAATCCCCCTGGTAGATCGGTGAGCTTCATTGAAACGTACTTGACTTCTGGTCTGTGGGTTGTTATAGGGAGTTAACAGCCATTCTGTACATGAGTACCCTCCATCTCCTAATAGAAGATATAATAAATATAAATATTAATATAAGAATAATTATAAAGATTCAGAACTATACAATACAAATTTAAACTATACAGATTACAGTCGACAAATTGGGCGCAATTTTTGTACATTGAAATGAGAGACAAATTAGACGCCAGTTATGCTTACCTAGAAGCCATCCTTCAGGCATATTTCCGTCCTCGAACTTCCGGTATAACCCAGTCTGCCTTAAGATGTAAGAATCATGACAGGAGCCAGGAAAGTTAGAACGGACACTGATAATCCTCATGTTGGGGTCACAGACCATCTGGACATTCAAGGAATGGAAATGCTTTCTATTCCTATAGATCTCCTCACGAGCTTGAAGTGGTCTTACAGCAACATGGGTACAGTCTATGGCACCTAGGGCATTGGGCATCCCAGCCATCCTATAGAAATTTGACTTGATAGATTGCCATTCTTCAGGGGTAGATGGCAAGCAAACATATCGATGAAAAATAACCATCATAGCCCCTATAACTTTGGATAAGTGGCGTGAAAAAGCAGATTGACTCATTCCAATAATGACGCTAGAAACTGCCTGAAAGGAGCCTGTTGCAAAAAAATGCAATGCAGCTAATAGTTTCAGAAGTCCCGGAATAGCTTGTGAACGAGCAGTCATCGGCTCTAAATGATCTTCAATCTCTCGATACAGGTGTAATATCGATTCACGATCAAGCCGGAATCTTTGTATGATCTCTCGGTCAGAAAGGCCGTGCAAACCAACCCATGGAAGGAATACACGGGGGACACAAACTCTCCTTCTAACGATACGATTAGCTACATTTCCAGTATTCTGTCTTCTAGCCCGGATTTGCATCACACGGAGAATAAACAAAAACAGAATTCTCTCCATAGCTGCTGAAATGAACAATGTAAGTACAATGCTGATATTACTGCCTTTTATATATGTCTAGACTCGTGTCTAGAGTGACTTTCCTATTGTTTTGTACCTTGCCCGCCACCTAAAAGGTGGCGAGGCAAAAATAACGAGGTGGGGGCGGAGATTGACGCGAGCGGACAAATAGATTTTTTAGTACATTCGTTTTTGGCGAGTTGGTGGTCAAATGTGTCTAATTACAGTAAAAAATGGAGAGGTAGCGATGTTTGGGTAGCTCGCTGACTGCTTAGTACATGGAGCCCTATGCCTAGGTTTGCCTAACTGATGGGCCAGCACTGCAAACACAATGTCTAGCCCAATTTCCTGTATTTGATTCTCAACTCCTACTGGCCTAGATTTAGAGTTCGGCGGTAGCCGTCAAAACCAGCGTTAGAGGCTCCTAACGCTGGTTTTGGGCGCCCGCTGGTATTTGGAGTCAGTGATTAAAGGGTCTAACGCTCACTTTTCAGCCGCGACTTTTCCATACCGCAGATCCCCCTACGCCATTTGCGTAGCCTATCTTTTCAATGGGATCTTTCTAACGCTGGTATTTAGAGTCGTTTCTGCAGTGAGCGTTAGAGCTCTAACGACAAGATTCCAGCCGCCTGAAAATAGCAGGAGTTAAGAGCTTTCTGGCTAACGCCGGTTTATAAAGCTCTTAACTACTGTACCCTAAAGTACACTAACACCCATAAACTACCTATGTACCCCTAAACCGAGGTCCCCCCACACCGCCGCCACTCGATTAAAATTTTTAACCCCTAATCTGCCGACCGCCACCTACGTTATATTTATGTACCCCTAATCTGCTGCCCCTAACCCCGCCGACCCCTGTATTATATTTATTCACCCCTAACCTGCCCCCCACAACGTCGCCGCCAGCTACTTACAATAATTAACCCCTAATCTTCCGACCGCAAATCGCCGCCACCTACGTTATCCCTATGTACCCCTAATCTGCTGCCCCTAACACCGCCGACCCCTATATTATATTTATTAACCCCTAATCTGCCCCCCTCAACGTCGCCGACACCTGCCTACACTTATTAACCCCTAATCTGCCAAGCGGACCGCACCGCTACTATAATAAAGTTATTAACCCCTAATCCGCCTCACTAACCCTATCATAAATATTATTAACCCCTAATCTGCCCTCCCTAACATCGCCGACACCTACCTTCAATTATTAACCCCTAAACTTCCGATCGGAGCTCACCGCTATTCTAATAAATGGATTAACCCCTAAAGCTAAGTCTAACCCTAACACTAACACCCCCCTAAGTTAAATATAATTTTTATCTAACGAAATAAATTAACTCTTATTAAATAACTTATTCCTATTTAAAGCTAAATACTTACCTGTAAAATAAATCCTAATATAGCTACAATATAAATTATAATTATATTATAGCTATTTTAGGATTTATATTTATTTTACAGATAACTTTGTAATTATTTTAACCAGGTACAATAGCTATTAAATAGTTAAGAACTATTTAATAGTTACCTAGTTAAAATAATAACAAATTTACCTGTAAAATAAATCCTAACCTAAGTTATAATTAAACCTAACACTACCCTATCAATAAATTAATTAAATAAACTACCTACAATTACCTAAAATAAAACCTAACACTACACTATCAATAAATAAATTAAACACAATTCCTACAAATAAATACAATTAAATAAACTAGCTAAAGTACAAAAAATAAAAAAGAACTAAGTTACAGAAAATAAAAAAATATTTACAAACATAAGAAAAATATTACAACAATTTTAAACTAATTACACCTACTCTAAGCCCCCTAATAAAATAACAAAGCCCCCCAAAATAAAAAATTCCCTACCCTATTCTAAATTAAAAAAGTTACAAGCTCTTTTACCTTACCAGCCCTGAACAGGGCCCTTTGCGGGGCATGCCCCAAGAATTTCAGCTCTTTTGCCTGTAAAAGAATAAATACAATACCCCCCCCCCCAACATTACAACCCACCACCCACATACCCCTAATCTAACCCAAACCCCCCTTAAATAAACCTAACACTAAGCCCCTGAAGATCTTCCTACCTTGTCTTCACCATCCAGGTATCACCGATCCGTCCTGGCTCCAAGATCTTCATCCAACCCAAGCGGGGGTTGGCGATCCATAATCCGGTGCTCCAAAGTCTTCCTCCTATCCGGCAAGAAGAGGACATCCGGACCGGCAAACATCTTCTCCAAGCGGCATCTTCGATCTTCTTCCATCCGGTGCGGAGCGGGTCCATCTTGAAGCAGGCGACGCGGATCCATCCTCTTCTTCCGATGTCTCCCGACTAATGACGGTTCCTTTAAGGGACGTCATCCAAGATGGCGTCCCTCGAATTCCGATTGGCTGATAGGATTCTATCAGCCAATCGGAATTAAGGTAGGAATTTTCTGATTGGCTGATGGAATCAGCCAATTAGAATCAAGTTCAATCCGATTGGCCGATCCCATCAGCCAATCAGATTGAGCTCGCATTCTATTGGCTGATCGGAACAGCCAATAGAATGTGAGCTCAATCTGATTGGCTGATTGGATCAGCCAATCGGATTGAACTTGATTCTGATTGGCTGATTCCATCAGCCAATCAGAAAATTCCTACCTTAATTCCGATTGGCTGATAGAATCCTATCAGCCAATCGGAATTCGAGGGACGCCATCTTGGATGACGTCCCTTAAAGGAACCGTCATTAGTCGGGAGACATCGGAAGAAGAGGATGGATCCGCGTCGCCTGCTTCAAGATGGACCCGCTCCGCACCGGATGGAAGAAGATCGAAGATGCCGCTTGGAGAAGATGTTTGCCGGTCCGGATGTCCTCTTCTTGCCGGATAGGAGGAAGACTTTGGAGCACCGGATTATGGATCGCCAACCCCCGCTTGGGTTGGATGAAGATCTTGGAGCCAGGACGGATCGGTGATACCTGGATGGTGAAGACAAGGTAGGAAGATCTTCAGGGGCTTAGTGTTAGGTTTATTTAAGGGGGGTTTGGGTTAGATTAGGGGTATGTGGGTGGTGGGTTGTAATGTTGGGGGGGGGGGGTATTGTATTTATTCTTTTACAGGCAAAAGAGCTGAAATTCTTGGGGCATGCCCCGCAAAGGGCCCTGTTCAGGGCTGGTAAGGTAAAAGAGCTTGTAACTTTTTTAATTTAGAATAGGGTAGGGAATTTTTTATTTTGGGGGGCTTTGTTATTTTATTAGGGGGCTTAGAGTAGGTGTAATTAGTTTAAAATTGTTGTAATATTTTTCTTATGTTGGTAAATATTTTTTTATTTTCTGTAACTTAGTTCTTTTTTATTTTTTGTACTTTAGCTAGTTTATTTAATTGTATTTATTTGTAGGAATTGTGTTTAATTTATTTATTGATAGTGTAGTGTTAGGTTAATTGTAGGTAATTGTAGGTAGTTTATTTAATTATTTTATTGATAGGGTAGTGTTAGGTTTAATTATAACTTAGGTTAGGATTTATTTTACAGGTAAATTTGTTATTATTTTAACTAGGTAACTATTAAATAGTTATTAACTATTTAATAGCTATTGTACCTAGTTAAAATAAATACCAAGTTGCCTGTAAAATAAATATTAATCCTAAAATAGCTATAATATAATTATAATTTATATTGTAGCTATATTAGGATTTATTTTACAGGTAAGTATTTAGCTTTAAATAGGAATAAGTTATTTAATAAGAGTTAATTTATTTCGTTAGATAAAAATTATATTTAACTTAGGGGGGTGTTAGTGTTAGGGTTAGACTTAGCTTTAGGGGTTAATCCATTTATTAGAATAGCGGTGAGCTCCGATCGGAAGTTTAGGGGTTAATAATTGAAGGTAGGTGTCGGTGATGTTAGGGAGGGCAGATTAGGGGTTAATACTATTTATGATAGGGTTAGTGAGGCGGATTAGGGGTTAATAACTTTATTATAGTAGCGCTCAGGTCCGCTCGGCAGATTAGGGGTTAATAAGTGTAGGCAGGTGTCGGCGACGTTGTGGGGGGCAGATTAGGGGTTAATAAATATAACATAGGGGTCGGCGATGTTAGGGCAGCAGATTAGGGGTACATAGGGATAACGTAGGTGGCGGCGTTTTATGGAGCGGCAGATTAGGGGTTAAAAGTGTAATGCAGGGGTCAGCGATAGCGGGGTCAGCAGATTAGGGGTTAATAAGTGTAAGGATAGGGGTGTTTAGACTCGGGGTACATGTTAGAGTGTTAGGTGCAGACGTAGGAAGTGTTTCCCCATAGGAAACAATGGGGCTGCGTTAGGAGCTGAACGCTGCTTTTTTGCAGGTGTTAGTTTTTTTTTCAGCTCAAACAGCCCCATTGTTTCCTATGGGGGAATCGTGCACGAGCACGTTTTTGATGCCGGCCGCGTCCGTAAGCAGATCTGGTATCGAGAGTTGCATTTGCGGTAAAAATGCTCTACGCTCCTTTTTTGGAGCCTAACGCAGCATTTGTTTGAACTCTCGATACCAGAGTTAAATTTATGGTGCGGCCAGAAAAAAACCTGCGGAGCGTTAACAGCCCTTTTACCGCCGAACTCCAAATCTAGGCCACTGTGCTAGATACTAGCGGCATCAAACTTTTTGGTGTAAATAACCCCTAAACCCAAACCTTTTAAATAGAGTGTGCATATAACAGATATTGTAGAACAACAGCAAGACACTTATGCCTCTTATTAGCATAATTCTCTTTTCTACATTTATTAAAATGCTTTCATGTCTAAACTGGGATTTAAATTGCGTCAGATGGATTTTGTTTTTCTCCTATGCAAATCTAAGTGAATTAGGAACAATTTATAAGAAAACACATTTCTCTTTTAGGAAATTAAAATCTTTCTTAGCAAATAAACAAGTCATTATTCAATATAACGTGCCTAGCTAGGATAATGTAATTAGCCTCAATATGTGTTTTATCTGTTTAATTTCTTTAAAAAAAATATTTTTTATGTTATTAATAATGAGCCTCCTGTAATTTGAATTAAGGTAATTACAGTTTTGTTAAAAATAATTAAAAAAAATGTACCTGCATTATTCTATTAAACAGTTTAAAATGTGATTTTGGCTTTCAAATGTATCACTGTTTTAAAGTTACCCACAGAGAGCACAGTGGTTTATAACAAGGAAAGCTACATTGATTCTTTTTTAACTTGCTGAGATGGAAAACAAATTTAGAAATGCTGCTAATTGTAACAAAAAGAAAAAAAACACATTCTTGAATAAATGACAAATTAAATGCTATTGCTTTAGAAACCTGGGCGAGATTACATATGCGGCGTCGCCCGCAAAACCTGGCATCGACTATTTTTAGTCAGATATTGTTATTACATATACGGCGCCGCATATAAATGTGACACGTACATTTCATCCGTCGCCCGCTAATTGTACTCCCATAAACTAACATAGAACCGTCTTCACAAGTTGGTATCACATATTCAGCGCAAGGACTTACAAGGCGAAAATGGAGAAATTTTACTCTATTTTCGCCTCGCCATACATAGGCAGGCACAGAAAGCCTTGCGCTGTATATACAGGGAGTGCAGAATTATTAGGCAAGTTGTATTTTTGAGGATTAATTTTATTTTTGAACAACAACCATGTTCTCAATGAACCCAAAAAACTCATTAATATCAAAGCTGAATAGTTTTGGAAGTAGTTTTTAGTTTGTTTTTAGTTATAGCTATTTTAGGGGGATATCTGTGTGTGCAGGTGACTATTACTGTGCATAATTATTAGGCAACTTAACAAAAAACAAATATATACCCATTTCAATTATTTATTTTTACCAGTGAAACCAATATAACATCTTAACATTCACAAATATACATTTCTGACATTCAAAAACAAAACAAAACAAAAATCAGTGACCAATATAGCCACCTTTCTTTGCAAGGACACTCAAAAGCATGCCATCCATGGATTCTGTCAGGGTTTTGATCTGTTCACCATCAACATTGCGTGCAGCAGCAACCACAGCCTCCCAGACACTGTTCAGAGAGGTGTACTGTTTTCCCTCCTTGTAAATCTCACATTTGATGATGGACCACAGGTTCTCAATGGGGTTCAGATCAGGTGAACAAGGAGGCCATGTCATTAGATTTTCTTCTTTTATACCCTTTCTTGCCAGCCACGCTGTGGAGTACTTGGACACGTGTGATGGAGCATTGTCCTGCATGAAAATTCGGATTATCCTAAGTTATGAAGGTATAATCTAGATTTTATTAAAGACACAGAGACGAGTATTTTGCTTTCTTTCCTTTACTACTTAATGGCAGTATTTAAAAGCATATAGAAATAAATCACAAAACTGTCAACATTTGAAAAAGACAGTACAACAGTATGTAAACCAGTAACCAATAACATAAGGGAACTGGTTAGACAAAAACAAAGTGACCAATCAGCTCCAACATGTAACCTATAAACTGTCCAAATTCAAATACCAACTCCTCTTTCTTGTAATCAGATGAAGGAAGGAACCAGTTCATGATGATCACAAAACAGCAACAAAACAGGAAACAAAGAAGACTGAAGAAAATAATCCAGGAGATGTTGACCATCCAACAGTAAGATTTCCAACGATGGGAGTAAGAACACCACAAACTTGACTTTTGTGAAGGATGAGAAGAACTTGATAGATGAGATGACCAATCATTTAAATGAGAGGGAATAAAATTATCCAAGATGGTATCCTGTTTAAGGATTGGTAACTAGAAAAAATATATAATGAAAAGAATTAAAATATTAATACATATAAAAGGGAGGGAAATAAAGAAAAAAGATAGAGGTGGGAAAATACTCGTCTCTGTGTCTTTAATAAAATCTAGATTATACCTTCATAACTTAGGATAATCCGAATTTTATTACAAGACCAGAGACTCATATTTTGCTAGTTTAAAGCAACTAACAAAATAAATTAAGCGAGGCGTGTTCAATGGGTTTAAAATAAAATTGTTTAAAAACTGAATCTGAAGACCAGTCAGCTGCATCCAAAATTTGTTGAAGGGTAGCAGCTTTCAAAAATGCTTTAGAAGCGGCTGATCCTCTAACAGAGTGAGCGGAAAAGGATAAATCAATACCAGCTTCACTCATAACCCATTTAACCCATCTGGCAATAGAAATAGAAGAAACAGGTAAATGAGGAGGGACAAAAGATAACAAAAGTTGGTTAGAAGAAGAAGTACGAAAAACAGAAGTTCTACGTTCATACTCTTTTAAACACAAAACCACACAGAGAAAGGGTTCATTATGTAAGTAAGGATAAAAAATAGAAGTTGAAAAAGATTTAGTTCTTTTAGAAATAAAGAAAGTAACACCTTCAGGAGAGAAACGTTTAGAATTAAAGTCTAAAGCTTTAACATCTGAAACTCTGCGAAAAGAAATTAAACATAAAAGAGTAGCAAGTTTTGTAAAAAGTTGTTTAAGAGATAAAGATTCATTAGAAGGCCAGGATTTAAAAAGAGAAAAAACAAGATCTACATCCCAGAAGGAGGAATATTTAGGAGCAGGAGGTCTTTTAAGTTTTATAGCTTTCATTAATTTACAAATTAAAGGGTGTTGACCTGCCGGAAAATTATTAATAAAGGAATGTTTAGCTGAAATAGCTGATCTAGAAACATTAATAGATCTATAAGCTAAACCTGCTTCAAAAAGAGATGTAAGAAAATTAATAATAAAAGTTACATCAACTGAAAGGGGATCCAAACCTCTCTCCAAGCACCAGCCAGACCATCTGGTCCATGCGGAAAAATAACATTTTTTGGTTCCAGGGGCCAAAGAGTCTTGGAGAAGATCTTTAGCTTGTTGTGATAATCCCTGGAGAGATGATGTAAGCCCGAAATTGACCAGGCTATGAGACGAAGAGATCCTTGGAGGATAAGGTCGTGAGGAAGACCTTCTGGATCTGACAATAGAAGAGGAAAAATTGGAAGCAGAACTGGATGGTTGACAGATAACTCTAGAAGAGAAGGGTACCAAGGTTGAGATGGCCACAGGGGAGTGATTAGGAGAATTGAAAGAAGATCCCGTCGGACTACTGAAATTGTTCTCTGAATCATGGAGAACGGAGGAAACGCATAAGCTGACTGACGAGGCCACGGATGGAGAAATGCATCTATCGCTAGAGCATCTGGATCCGGACGCCAGCTGAAATAAGGGTGAATCTGAAAGTTCAGTCTCAAAGCGAATAGATCTATCGAAAAGGGTCCTCTGAGAGACTGAAGTGATTGAAACACTTGATAATGAAGTTTCCAATCGCTGGAGTCTGTCAGATACCGAGAACCCCAATCTGCCGCCATGTTGGATAAACCTGGAATATATTCTGCTTTGACAGAAATATTTCTGTCCAAGCAAAGATGAATGAAATCTTTCGTAATAATTGATAAATCTCTCGATTTTGTACCACTGAGACGATTCAAATAACGAACAGCAGAAATATTGTCCATTCTGAGTAAAATGGACACAGGAAAAGAACCTTTGACAAAACTCTTGACTGCAAAAGAGCCTGCCAAAAGTTCTAAGCAATTGATATGAAAACGTTTTTCTTCTGAAGACCATTTTCCGCCCGTGATAGAAGGACCGCAACGAGCTCCCCAGCCCGAGCGACTGGCGTCGGATTCTATAATTAAATCTGGAGCTTTCCCGAAAATGGCTCTCCCGTTCCAAGCTTCTATGTGAAGAGAGCCACCACGAAAGTTCTTCTTTGGCTTCTGTAGATAATTGAATCAAATGAGAATAGGAAAGACCTTTCTGAAGATGACAAATTTTTAAACGTTGAAGTTCCCTGTAATGAAGAGGAGCAGGGAAAATAGCCTGAATAGAGGATGAGAGTAACCCCACTATTCTGGCTATAGTCCTGATGGGAACTAAAGATAAAGAAAGAGTTTTTGAAATTTCTTTCTTGATATTCACAATTTTTTCTTTGGGAAGGCTGAGAGTGGAATTCACAGTGTCTATTTGAAATCCTAAAAAGGTTAAAGATTTTGTTGGAGAGAGAACAGATTTCTCCAAGTTGATTAAGAAACCCAAATTTTCTAAAATATAAATAGTAAGCTGAATTTGAGATTTCAAAATGACAGGACACTGATTCATGATTAAAATATCGTCTAAATAAATGATAAGACGAACACCTCTCAAACGAAGCCAAGTAATAATTGGCTTCATTAACTTGGTGAAAATCCAAGGAGCTGAAGATAGGCCGAAAGGCATACAAGTAAAATTCCAAACTTTTCCTTCCCAAACAAAAGAGAGAAATTTCCTGTGTTCCTGAGCTACCGGGACAGTAAGATATGCATCTGTCAGATCTAATCTGACTAAAAAATCGTTGTCTAAAAGGCATTCTCTGAGAAGATGAATCCCTTCCATCTTGAAATGCTGATAAACAACAAAAGAATTTAAGGATCTTAAATTTATTACCGGACGATATAGACCATTCTTCTTTTTTACGAGAAAAAGATTGCTTAAGAAACAGCTTTGTGGATCCAAAGCTGGTTCTATAGCCTGTTTTGAAATGAGAGATGAAATCTCGTTTTGAACCAGAATTCTGTCTGACATTGAGAATTTTATAGGGAGAGGAAGGGAACTTTGAAAAGGAGTAGAAATAAAATCTATAAAAAGACCTGAAACTGTTTGAAGAACCCATTGATCTGTAGTTATAAGATTCCAATTTTGACCAAAAAGAGTCATTCTGCCTCCTATAATGTTTAGGGAAGAAACATGAAAGGGAAGAAAAAGATTTACCTTGAGGGGTACGGGATCTTTGTCTTGATCTTTGCAGACGTGGATTCCAGAATCTTCCTCTAGATGGGAAGAAACCTGAAGAGGATGGGTACTGAAATTGTCTCTGTTGATATTGAAACTGTTGGTTCGAATATTGAGACCTATTGGGATATGATGGACGGCCGGGAAAACGGCCTCTTCCTTTCCCGGCCTGTTCAGAAAAACGGTCCTGATAAAATATTTTCTTCATGGATGTTCTTACTTTATTAAGATTCGAAAAGGTGTTGACATAACAGTTTAACTCCTTAATAAAAGTGTCTCCAAAAAGTAGACCATTTGTATCAGGATGAATCTCGTTAACTGCGAAATCGCATACTCTAGGGTCAATTCTCCTCAAGATATTTCTTCTACGCTCAGTGTACATAGCGGAATTAGCATTTCCGATGAAACTGAGCATCCTTTGTAACCATTCCCTAACCACTACAGGGTCCATTAGAGTATTATCATAAACAGCCTGTTCAGCCATGTCAAAAAGTTTTGATAAAGGACCTACAGAGTCCAACATTTTATCCTGGCATATCTTCCAGGCCCTATCCATTCCTTTCTTTAATTTAAACCCAGGGGAACCAATAAATTTAAGTATCTTAGGATCCACCTCAGGGGTACAACAGGCATTATTAGGGAGAATAGGTCTGGGACATTCAGCTCTCATTTTATTCCTTGAGTCCCTTTTTAAAGGCTGGCGTAATTGAAAATCAATGAAATCTGCTATGTCATTAGATGGGCACCATTCAGCAGATCTAGGATGATGTAATTCATCCGCATTAAACCTAGGATTTCCTAGACAATCATAAAAAAATTTTTCATCAGCATCTTTCTTGCTGTGCTTAGATTTCTTTAAAGACTTTTTAAATTTTTTGACCTTCGGAGAAGCCGAAGAATCCTCAGAGGAAATATGAGTAAGAAATTCATTAGAATTGTCTGAATCCAATGAAGAATCAGAATTAATATCCATAGAGGAAACACAGTCTTTATTATCTTTTGTGGCCAAAGCCTCTCCCATAAGTAACCTCTTGGGAGTAGAGGAAAAAGCAGGTGTTTTGCTTCCTTTCCTGCAAGGAATGACAGAGCTAGAAGCCATTTGGCGAGATTTTTTCAACAATTTTTTACTCGCTGTAATAGCGCTGGAAACTGTTCTTTTCCTTTTCACAGCCTTTTTAGAATTTGATTTATTAATTAACAATGAAATTTTTTCCAGCATAGAATTCATAGAAGAATCTATCATATGCTGTACATTCTCAGCATTGAGAGAAGTATTTTCAGAGATTTGAGACATTTTGAAAAAATAAATAAATAATTATTAAAACTAAATTTAAAATAAAATTTGACAAAATAAATAATTTTATCAAAAAACCTGACAATAAATATATATGAGGAAGAATTGACCCAAAACTTAACTATAAATTATTTGCAAAAACCAAAATTTTTTAAAAAATAACCATAGAATTTAAAAATAAATGTGACAAATAATCACTAGATGGAGACAGAGACCGCTAAGAGCATTAAATGAATGAGTTGGAAGAAATCCCATATACTTGCAACAAAGTTGCGACTAGCCGGGACAAAGAATAAGCTGCACTGAGAAGAGGGCGGGTGTATGACGCAGCGAAAAAACAAAGGAAGCCAGTGCGCATGCGCATCGGCACGTCAAACAAAATGGAGGAATCTGAGCAGAGACAGGGAGAAAAAACGATGCGCAAGAGAGAAAAGGGGGTAAGAAAAAACAAATAAACGTTAGCGAAAATAAAACGAAGGGAATAGAGAGTAAGGTAAAAGAATATTGACAGAAACATAAATAAACTAACTAACTAAAAAGCGGAACTAGGCTAAAACAAAAAACGGAACATAACAAAACATGTAAAATACATTCAAATAATACAATGTAAATTAACTGCAGAAAAGATAAACTTTTATTATCAGAATAAAATAATACTTATCTCATCTGCAAGCAGTAAAAGAAAGAGGACAGTTTATAGGTTACATGTTGGAGCTGATTGGTCACTTTGTTTTTGTCTAACCAGTTCCCTTATGTTATTGGTTACTGGTTTACATACTGTTGTACTGTCTTTTTCAAATGTTGACAGTTTTGTGATTTATTTCTATATGCTTTTAAATACTGCCATTAAGTAGTAAAGGAAAGAAAGCAAAATATGAGTCTCTGGTCTTGTAATAAAATCATGTTTTTCTTGAAGGATGCAGACTTCTTCCTGTACCACTGCTTGAAGAAGGTGTCTTCCAGAAACTGGCAGTAGGACTGGGAGTTGAGCTTGACTCCATCCTCAACCCGAAAAGGCCCCACAAGCTCATCTTTGATGATACCAGCCCAAACCAGTACTCCACCTCCACCTTGCTGGCGTCTGAGTCGGACTGGAGCTCTCTGCCCTTTACCAATCCAGCCACGGGCCCATCCATCTGGCCCATCAAGACTCACTCTCATTTCATCAGTCCATAAAACCTTAGAAAAATCAGTCTTGAGATATTTCTTGGCCCTGTCTTGAAGTTTCAGCTTGTGTGTCTTGTTCAGTGGTGGTCGTCTTTCAGACTTTCTTACCTTGGCCATGTCTCTGAGTATTGCACACCTTGTGCTTTTGGGCACTCCAGTGATGTTGCAACTCTGAAATATGGCCAAACTGGTGGCAAGTGGCATCTTGGCAGCTGCACGCTTGACTTTTCTCAGTTCATGGGCAGTTATTTTGCGCCTTGGTTTTTCCACACGCTTCTTGCGACCCTGTTGACTATTTTGAATGAAACGCTTGATTGTTCGATGATCATGCTTCAGAAGCTTTGCAATTTTAAGAGTGCTGCATCCCTCTGCAAGATATCTCACTATTTTTGACTTTTCTGAGCCTGTAAAGTCCTTCTTTTGACCCATTTTGCCAAAGGAAAGGAAGTTGCCTAATAATTATGCACACCTGATATAGGGTGTTGATGTCATTAGACCACACCCCTTCTCATTACAGAGATGCACATCACCTAATATGCTTAATTGGTAGTAGGCTTTCAAGCCTATACAGCTTGGAGTAAGACAACATGCATAAAGAGGATGATGTGGTCAAAATACTCATTTGCCTAATAATTCTGCACTCCCTGTATAAGTACCGTAACTGCCTAGAAGTATTAAGAAACACCTAACGCATGTGCAATATCTACCTGTCAACCGCCATCCCCCACCTCAATAACTGAATAAAATGTATTAACCCTTAATCCGCCAACCCCCACATCACAAAGTACATAAAAAAGTTATTAAATTCTTATTTGCCATTCACCCACATCACAATCTAACTAATAAAGTGATTAACCCCTAATCCACCAATCACACAAACAAGCTTATTAACGTATTAACCCCTAAACCATCAACCCCCCACATCGCAATCTACATAATAAAGGGATTCACCACTAATCTGCCATTCACCCACAAGGCAAATAAGATAATTAAAGTATTAACCCCTAAACCGCCAACTCCCCACAACACAAACTACCTAATTACACTATTAACCAATAAACCGCCAACCCACTACAACGCCAACTACCTAATTACACTATTCGCCCTAAACTGCAAAAATTAAACCTAATCTAATACCCCTATAAAAATAAAAAAGCCACACCAAAATAAAAACACCCCCTGAAGCGATTAGCTCTTTAGTGTTAGAAATTACTAATTGCCCCTAAAAGTAAAAACCCCCCACCCACCAACCCCCCAAAATAAAAAAAACTAACTCGAAAAAAAACTAAGCTACCCATTGCCCCTAAAGGGGTATTTGTATGGGTATTGCCCTTAAAAGGGCAATCAGCTCTTGTGTTGCCCATTAAAATAAAAAGCCCTAATCTAAAAACAAAACAAAACACCCAACCCCCCCCAAAAAAAACTAGCTCTAACCCCGAAATAGGTAATTACCAGTCCGGCGGTGAAGGTCTTCTTCCAGGCAGCTCCATCTTCATCCAGCACGGGGACATCTTTCTTTATCCGGAGTGAAGCAGGATCGGTGGCCGATGAGCTGGACCAGCTGCCATGGAGACATCCAGCGTGGAGGATCCTCTTCATGCGATCGTCGCCTCACACTGTAGATTAAATGCAGGGTGCCCATTTTATATTGGGATACCTTGCATACATATTGGTTAAAATTTTCAAATCAGCCAATAGGATGAGAGCTACTAAAATTCTATTGTCTGTTCAAATAGGATCATAAACTGCCGTAAGTCACTGAAGACTCTAGAAATGTGTATTTCCGCACATTTCTGAACATCGCCAGTTTATCCGATTTACGGCAGTTTAGCATCTGATGGCATCGTATATTATTATTATTATTTATTTATAAAGCACCAATAGATTCCGCAGAGCTGCTGATATGTGATATATATGTGATTTATATATGATTTGCCCGATGTGCAAGGTGAACTTACGGGCGGCATGAACTTACAGGCAGCGTGGGTTTCAGCAGTTGAGCTAAAACCTATGCAGTATATGTAATCTCGCCCCTGGTCTGAGATATACATGAAGAATAAGATACATACTAAAAAACAAGTAAAGGATGTGAAGAGAACGTAATATAACAGGGATAAAAATGTTTATAGAGATGGAAAAAATAGGATCTTTTTTGGATTAGAAAAATGTTCTAAGAAGAATAAGAACAGAGAAAGTATTACAACAAGGAGGATCAACAGCAAAGAAAATAGAATAATAACATATTTTATAACAAACTAGGTAGTGTAGAGCTTTCAAAATTTCAAACAAGAAAATTAATTATCTATTGCGTTGACAAGAAAAACCTAAAATTGAACAGACATGACAAAGAGGAAGATTGGAAGGTAATTATGAAAAAAGAGAGAATGGCTATATATAAAAAATAACCTATATATCTAAGTAATTTTTTTAATACTAAGGGCTAAATTCAAGTGAAGTCCTAATTTAAAGCGTGCCCACAAACAGGCAAATTTGCCCGTTTCCATGCGTGTGATAAATAACCAGCCATTACAAGTGGCTAGTTATTGCTACAGAGAGCTCACAGTAGCCAATAGTGCTTATAAAATTAACCATATTAAGTCCCCACTACACTATTAACCCCTAAACCACCCCCAATGCAAAGTAACCCACTACACTTATAATACCTAAACCACCAGCCCCCAACGCAAAGTAACCCTCTAAACTATTAACCCCTAAACCGCCAGCCCCCAACACATAAAAAAATATCTAGAAACAAACCTACTCTAAAAAGTGCCCAGAGGAAAAAACAAAACAAAAATCCTAATCTTAAAATTAAAAAAACACCCCAAAAAAACAGACAAACTGAAAGGTTGCATAAACAGTTTGAGATATCGCATTTACTTTCAACTTGTAATACGAGCGCATATTACCGCTCACGTAACCCATAGAAAATATGGGGAGTGTAAATTACCGCAAATTCATTCAAACAAATTTGCGGTAATTTTAACAGAGTGGAACTTGTAATATGGAATTGAGTGTTAACAACCCTGAACTCATCATCTAGGCCATATTGGGATACAAACATATTAGAAATGTAACTTTAAATAAAATTAAAAATTTCTATTTTTTCCCCTAAGAAAATACAAATATACAATAATGAAAGGATTACAAGTTTTACAGTGAAAAATAGATCAACTTTTTATTCTGTTCAGTTGAAAATCTCCTTTATGGATATATTTTTAGAACTAGTTATCATGACTTAAAGAATGTAAAGAAAAACGTTAAGATAGAGAAACAATTTAACAAATAAAATCAAATGAAAATGTTGTAATAAAGACAGCTGGTGTAGGGTCATAGTTATAGACCAATAGTACCATTATAAAGAGTGACTAAGAGTGATAGTAAAACATATAAACAGTTTGAATCAAATCCTATATTCTCTTTCAAAAAAATATTGGATGACTATACTAACAAGGGTTTAAAGGTCTATTAAAGAAAAATAAATACAACTTTATCAACATCAAACACCGTAGGATACCTACTTTTTATCTCCCTGAAATACATAAACATTCTAACAATCTACATGGGAGACCTATAGTCTCAGGTTTAATTTGCTAACCGGTAACATTTGTATGCATATTGGTGTAGTGATAGAATTCTACAACCTTATGTTAGTCCTATAAAAGCATACTCTTTGTTTAAGATACTGCTTAAACAAAGAGAGGCATTCTGGATATTTAGTTTGAATTCATTAGCACCAATGGGTATGAATAAAGACTATGATCTGTCAGTATTTCTATAGAAAGATTGTACTTGGATTTTTTTTTTTTTAAATAATTTTTTATCGAGGCATTGAATATCAACAACACAAAGAATATATCCAGGCACAGCACAATAGAAACAAAGACAAAACAAAGAAACTTATGCAGTTCACATATCAAAAGTAAACAAGGATTAAAACATTGGTGCACTAATGTAGCCTTTGAAATCACAGTATCCAATCCATAGTAGTGCCATACTTGTATGGAAGTTGGGATCAGTGAAATGAAATCAATAACTAGGTCAAAAACAGAAGAATAAAGGTTTACATAAGTTATAATACCATAATTGTGATCTTTAGTATGAAATGTGAAACTGTAAATAGAAAACATGTGTGACTGGAACATATATAGATGAAGCCTCGTTTTTTATAACTGAGAACTAATGATCCCCACTCTACAATAAAGGAGTTCTAGCTGCTAAATAAGAGTAAGAGGTAGGGAGTTGGCTGTTGTCAGGCCTCCCGTAGGCCTGTATAAACGGGGGGGGGGGGGGAAAGCAGCGGGCCAAAGCCGCTCATAATAGAAGGGGGATGGGAGGGCGGAGCCAACCGAAACGCCATAAGGGCGCCGACTATAGGGCTATTTAACTCTATGAGGTAGAGAACTCAAAGAAGGAGGGTGAATATACTCGTAGCAGATATATTATAGAGAAGTAGTATGCATACTATAAAGTATGTGTGATTCCAAGATACTAAAAAAGCTAATGATAAAATAGAAGAAGGTGGTTTCACTTGTAGCTGAGGCAGGTACAATTTGAGACCCTGACATATGGACATAAATCAAACTTATTAAACTATATGGTAGCAAGTGGTGAGCATAAAAACAAGGGTATATATATCCGCTAAAAAGAGTAGGGTGTTCAAGCACTCGCACACTTTCGCATACAACCGTGCGCTATAAAATACCTCGGTGTGTATATTTCCCACCTTACACAAGTCACACTGGACACCAATTATAAAGCCATAGCCGACTCAATCCAAAATACACTGCGCTCCTGGAGCAATAAACCACTCTCATGGTTAGGCAGAATTAATTCAGTCAAAATGATTCTTCTCCCCAAATTACTATACCTGTTTCAAACACTACCGATCCCAATCCCCAAATCTGTGATACACAACCTTCAAAAATCCTTTATCTCCTATATATGGCAACACAAAAGACCTCGGATAGCTACTGCCACTCTCTATCGCCCCAAAGAATTGGGCGGCCTCGGGATCCCAAACCTTACCCAATATAGAGTGGCTAGCTTCTACACCAGAATAATACACTGGTGCAGACATTCAGTTCACAAAGAATGGGTTCTACTAGAACACTCGTTATCGCATACTTCACATCTTGGCAGCAAGTGCTGGCTACATCCCTCCAAAAGAAACTTACCTACATATCTACCAACAATCACTAGAGAAACTTTAAAATTAAGGGACACATCCATAAAACAATATAACCATATCTCAACTGTACCCTCTCCACTAACACCCCTTTGTGAAAACCCAGATTCTCCAATACCATTCCCCACCCACACAACTCAAACACCTCACATTATAAACTCCTCTCCCTGCCTTACAGTCATTCAAAACGGGAAAATCAAACCTTTAACCGAACTCGCCCCCATCCTGGACAAAATACATATAGAATGGCTTAAATACCATCAACTAACAGACTTCCTTGTCAAACATCCACACAAGTTACTACTTTTTTGCTCCCATACGGGTTTCGAAAGCAGCTGCATCTATGACACCCTACACAGGGGCTTTCTATCTTTTACATACCAATTACTTATGCAGCCGAGCAGCACGTCCCTCCCCTCGTACACACAAAAGTGGGAAACAGAGATTGGCATTACACAAACCCCTAAGGAACGGCAAAAAATCTTCTCCTGCATGACAAAATCTTCCTCATCCATATATGTAATGGAAATGAATGTTAAGTTATTATATAGATGGTACTACACACCCCACTGACTTCACACCATTTTCCCTACACACTCGCCGGAGTGTTGGAGAGGTTGCCAAAACATTGGCACCCCCACACACATCTGGTGGACGTGCCCAACAGCCCAAAAATATTGGGAAGCTATCAGAGTCGAATTCGAAATAGTTCTATCTCTAAGTCTCAAACTCGACATCTGTTTTTTCCAAAATAACTTGCAAACTCCGACTAGCTCTACTGACTATCATGACAAACTCAGCAAAACGACTAATTCCCAAAAACTGGAAATGCAATACACTTCCATCTATCCAGGTCTGGAGAGAAACAACTACTCAGTCTCTCCAACTAGAAAAATATCGCTTTACTCGTAACAAACGAATAGCCGACTATCACTCGATACACTTTTTGTGGGAGGAATATCTTAATCAGACACCCCCCACGCTCAAACCCACCACCCGAACATCCACTTCTTAAACTCACATTCACTGACTACCCTTAGCTGACAGGCCAGACGCCTTCTCTTATTACCTTAACTTGAACAGAAGGTCATTTCAAGAGCCCGATAATCACTGACACAACAATTTACGCCTCTGCAGGAACCATGTACGTATGAATATATATTTATACATCCATTTGAATTGTTCATGGTATTTTTTCATTCACTTAATTGAATTAATTTCTTTCTTACCTAGTTTAAATAACTTACCTATGCAATCTAAATTTGTCCATGGAACGATAAATATACCCACAACTCATATATGTTGAAAAAATGTATCATGTATATGGAATCATTGTTACCACACTGTTGCATATGTAACTGTTTTAATTCTGCGTTGTATGCAGTGATTTTATGTTCAATAAAGCTTTTGAAAAAATAAATAAAAAAAATAAAAAAATAAAAAGAGTAGGGTGTTGTACCTCCAATAAGATACAAATAGGGGGAGATAACTAAATATGTGAAAAGCATAGATAGATATAAAAAGAGCGCCCACATAGACAGATATCTCCAACACCATGCATACTGTGAGTTACTACACACATGTCCCAGACCAAGATCATTAATTTATATGTTATGCTGGGCCATGCTTTCCCAGTTAACACAGCCCAGCAGCGTCTTATTATAACATAAAGTGAAATTAAATACTATAAGGTGGAATGAGGGATGAGGAGGTCATCTACTGAAGTAATAGAATTTGCTACGGGTGGGAGGATAAATCTTAGTAAAGTTGGATGGGTAAAGACTAGAATAAATGGGCTAGCTTAAATTGGAAGGATTATCCACATAACAATTGAGAAGTGCAATATTTTGCCCAAAATAGGTATATCAATAACATGCGACCATAGTTGCAGACAACGGTATGTGAGATACAGTAAAGATATCATAGAAAACCCCAAACCCACATGGTTAGTATGGTATAGCGTGTCATCTTTAATACTAGAAACATGATAAGACACCAGAGAGGAAAAGGGTAACAGGTGTGTAGGGGTATCTCTTGCCCAAGTTATGTCTGAGGAGGATTATTAAAATATATGAAGCATGAAGAACTGCCACCCATGGGCGGTGTGGGAGAAGGAATAGGGATATGACCCGCAGGCAAAAGATACTGGCGGGAAAGGGAGGAGAGTGGCCCATTAGAAGTGGGTGGATTGTCCCATTAATAACTTCATAAAGTCCACTTCAGTAAGAGAGGGAGTACCAGATACCATTCAGATATAGATAAAAGGAGGTACTGCAGCTAACTTCAGGCTATAGCTTCATGTGAGAGAAAGAGCAATTAAATACCGTCTGAGCAAGTAATTACAAAACATATGAAAACGAATAAGGCATTCTAAATAATTATTTTCATGTCTTGCTAACACTTATATTATGCGCCCTTCTGAGGAGGAGAAATTAACTATATAGTGTGGCTCATTTTACATTTCAATGGATATAGTATATCTGGCGATAGTAAAAGGTTTACCAAACATAAGTGTAAAATTAAATAGATACCTGCACATTGTGTGTTTTGTCCTCTCAGTTAGTATTACAAAAGAGAGAATTATAAGTCTATATGTATAAGTCTATACATATAAACTTATATCATAGTAGTATAAAAGAGACACCCAAACCAAACAGATGTGTCAAACCATAGGACCAGCATGTAGCAAAAGATAGCTTCTATGCACATAAAGGGCAGTTAGGTATGTGAGATCTGGAGCATATGGAGCAAGTAAAACCATAAATGGACAAACAGGTGGTTCAGACTATATATACATAGGAGAACATTACTTAAACACTTGTAGCCATCTTGCGTCAGCTACACATATCTTTTAAGCTAGATTGAGGAACAGAAGCAGAGAGTGGTAATGATAGATCCCCAAAATCAGGTTACATGAATGACTAGCAGTCACCCCTTATATAATAACAATTCTAGGAGATATAACATTTCCCCCCAATATCATAAATTTAAGAGATAAATAAGCACGGTAAGGGGGTTAACATGCATCACTAAACATTAAAACTAGAGCATAAACAGGTAACTTGTTATAGAATGAGCACAGTCTCATGTATTTTAAAGATTATTAATGTTAGAGTGAAAGCCTATCGCCCAAGGAGTCCTGAAACAGTCTTGTGGAAAAACAGATAAGGGTAGCAGGAATGATAAATGTATAACGGCTTATAAGGCTTTTTAATTATAAATAAAACTGTCACCCAATGCCAACAGCTAGGTATGGCCCTTCACGGGGAGCAATCCCAACTGACTTGGGTCTCATCAGGGAGAATTTTCTTACAAATGTGTCTCCCTTGAATCCACATAACCCTCCACTCAGACTACTACGTTTGGTGCAATGCTGAAAAATAGTGTGTTGCCCTTTAAGATTACTACTAACAGCCAGTGTCGAGTCTCCATCCTGGGCGCACATACTTTTCACAACGCTGTGAAGTGAGATACAGTCCCGACATAGCACAACCGTGTGGGGCGGATAAATAGCAAGATCGATCTCCCTCCGATCTTCCCCTGCCTCCAGCAGCAAGGGTGCGGCCGCATCCCCCCGAGTGAAATCCATATGGAGATAGAAGGGATCTTCCCCAGTGCTCGGTGAGTGAGGTACATGCTGGGCTTTTAAAGGGGTCTGGTCACAGGGTAAAGGTAGGTGTATACTACCCGCCGATGGCGTAGTGATGGTCTCCATAGCCTGCTCCGGGATATGGTGCTGTGTCACACTAGCTCTCACAGCATGACACAAATGTTCAAATGCACTGTCCATTTTGAGCTCGAACTCTTTTAAGCAGGCAAGAATAGTTAGAGGAGCAACCTCCTGGTATACCGCCATTTCAGTACCAAATAATCTGAACTCTTGCAATAGAGTATGCAGGGCCAAGTAAACTAATCCGAAGTCCGGTTCATCAGGGGAAGGGAGTATCCTGCTGTGGTCTAGGCCTTAAGTGGTATGACACTCTGATGAAAGAGAGATATCTGATCTGTGAGATTGCGGCCCTTACCGCATGGCTTCACTGAGGTGCTTAGATCATTAATTCTGGTACCAGGTTGACACTTCTGCTCCTTAATTGATCTTAAATAATACTTGAGAAGTTTCAGGCACATTTGGGATCTTAAATTATGTAATAAACCCAAGTATTAGCTCTAATAGTAGGGTGCTCCTTGAGAACACGTCTTGTTGCTTCAAAGGTTGGCTCAGCCCCCTGTACTTGGATTTTGAGATGTGTATATAAACTAAAGCTAAAATAAGTTGATATCTAGCAGCGCCACAATAAATACCATACAAGCCGTACCAAATATAGGCGGAATCTCCCAACCAGATTCCGAGGGTACAGTAAAAAATAGAATGCCAAGGTACAGCGCTACACTGCCCCTGTTGGGGATTGTGTGGCTTAAGATGGTGTCCACGACCTGAATAGTAGAAGTTAAAATCTAAAAATCAAAAACTATAAAAAAAATATATATAAAAACGTGGATGGTAGAGTTCAAAAGATAATATATGTGGTAATAACAATATTTAATTCAAAATACAATATAAAAAACAATATAAAAACAATACAGGCGAGTAAAACTCATGTACACCCTATATGAAGAGTTGCGCAACAATCTATGGCCTAGATTTAGAGTTTTGTCAGTAACGACCCGCGTAGCTAACGCTGGCTTTTTTCTGGCCGCACCATAAAAATAACTCTGGTACTGAGAGTACACAGAATGGCTGCGTTAGGCTCCAAAAAAGGAGCGTAGAGCATTTTTAACGCAGCTTCAACTCTCGATACCAGAGTTGCTTACGGACGCAGCCAGCCTCAAAAACGTGCTCGTGCACGATTCCCCCATAGGAAACAATGGGGCTGTTTGAGCTGAAAAAAAACCTAACACCTGCAAAAAAGCCGCGTTGAGCTCCTAACGCAGCCCCATTGTTTGCTATGGGGAAACACTTCCTACGTCTGCACCTAACACCCTAACATGTACCCCGAGTCTAAACACCCCTAGCCTTAAACTTATTAACCCCTAATCTGCCGCCCCCGCTATCGCTGACCCCTGCATATTATTTTTAACCCCTAATCTGCCGCTCCGTAAACCGCCGCTACTTACATTATCCTTATGTACCCCTAATCTGCTGCTCCTAACACCGCCGACCCCTATATTATATTTATTAACCCCTAATCTGCCCCCCTCAACGTCGCCTCTACCTGCCTACACTTATTAACCCCTAATCTGCCGAGCGGACCTGAGCGCTACTATAATAAAGTTATTAACCCCTAATCCGCATCACTAACCCTATAATAAATAGTATTAACCCCTAATCTGCCCTCCCTAACATCGCCGACACCTAACTTCAAACATTAACCCCAAATCTGCTGACCGGAGCTCACCGCTACTATAATAAATGTATTAACCCCTAAAGCTAAGTCTAACCCTAACACTAACACCCCCCTAAGTTAAATATAATTTTAATCTAACGAAATTAATTAACTCTTATTAAATAAAGTATTCCTATTTAAAGCTAAATACTTACCTGTAAAATAAATCCTAATATAGCTACAATATAAATTATAATTACATTGTAGCTATTTTAGGATTAATATTTATTTTACAGGCAACTTTGTAATTATTTTAACCAGGTACAATAGCTATTAAATAGTTAAGAACTATTTAATAGTTACCTAGTTAAAAGAATAACAAAATTACCTGTAAAATAAATCCTAACCTAAGTTACAATTAAACCTAACACTACACTATCAATAAATGAATTAAATAAAATACCTATAATTATCTACAATTAAACCTACCACTACACTATCAATAAATTAATTAAATACAATACCTACAAATAACTACAATGAAATAAACTATCTAAAGTACAAAAAATAAAAAAGAACTAAGTTACAAAAAATAAAAAAATATTTACAAACATAAGAAAAATATTACAACAATTTTAAACTAATTACACCTACTCTAAGCCCCCTAATAAAATAACAAAGACCCCCAAAATAACAAAATGCCCTACCCTATTCTAAATTACTACATTTCAAAGCTCTTTTACCTTACCAGCCCTGAACAGGGCCCTTTGCGGGGCATGCCCCAAGAAATTCAGCTCTTTTGCCTGTAAAAAACATACAATACCCCCCCCCAACATTACAACCCACCACCCACATACCCCTAATCTAACCCAAACCCCCCTTAAATAAACCTAACACTAAGCCCCTGAAGATCTTCCTACCTTGTCTTCACCCTACCAGGTTCACCGATGCGTCCTGAAGAGCTCCTCCGATGTCCTGATCCAAGCCCAAGCGGGGGGCTGAAGATGTCCATGATCTGGCTGAAGTCTTCATCCAAGCGGGAGCTGAAGAGGTCCATGATCCGGATGAAGTCTTCTATCAACGGCATCTTCAATCTTCTTTCTTCCGGATCCATCTTGCAGACCTCCGACGCAGAACATCCTCTTCTCCCGACGCCTACTAGCCGAATGACGGTTCCTTTAAGGGACGTCATCCAAGATGGCGTCCCTCGAATTCCGATTGGCTGATAGGATTCTATCAGCCAATCGGAATTAAGGTAGGAATATTCTGATTGGCTGATGGAATCAGCCAATCAGAATCAAGTTCAATCCGATTGGCTGATTCGATCAGCCAATCAGATTGAGCTTGCATTCTATTGGCTGTTCCGATCAGCCAATAGAATGCGAGCTCAATCTGATTGGCTTATTGGATCAGCCAATCGGATTGATCTTGATTCTGATTGGCTGATTCCATCAGCCAATCAGAATATTCCTACCTTAATTCCGATTGGCTGATAGAATCCTATCAGCCAATCGGAATTCGAGGGACGCCATCTTGGATGACGTCCCTTAAAGGAACCGTCATTCGGCTAGTAGGCTTCGGGAGAAGAGGATGTTCCGCGTCGGAGGTCTGCAAGATGGATCCGGAAGAAAGAAGATTGAAGATGCCGTTGATAGAAGACTTCATCCGGATCATGGATCTCTTCAGCTCCCGCTTGGATGAAGACTTCAGCCGGATCATGGACCTCTTCAGCCCCCCGCTTGGGCTTGGATCAGGACATCGGAGGAGCTCTTCAGGACGGATCGGTGAACCTGGTAGGGTGAAGACAAGGTAGGAAGATCTTCAGGGGCTTAGTGTTAGGTTTATTTAAGGGGGGTTTGGGTTAGATTAGGGGTATGTGGGTGGTGGGTTGTAATGTTGGGGGGGGTATTGTATGTTTTTTTTACAGGCAAAAGAGCTGAATTTCTTGGGGCATGCCCCACAAAGGGCCCTGTTCAGGGCTGGTAAGGTAAAAGAGCTTTGAAATGTAGTAATTTAGAATAGGGTAGGGCATTTTGTTATTTTGGGGGTCTTTGTTATTTTATTAGGGGGCTTAGAGTAGGTGTAATTAGTTTAAAATTGTTGTAATATTTTTCTTATGTTTGTAAATATTTTTTTATTTTTTGTAACTTAGTTCTTTTTTATTTTTTGTACTTTAGATAGTTTATTTCATTGTAGTTATTTGTAGGTATTGTATTTAATTTATTTATTGATAGTGTAGTGGTAGGTTTAATTGTAGATAATTATAGGTATTTTATTTAATTAATTTATTGATAGTGTAGTGTTAGGTTTAATTGTAACTTAGGTTAGGATTTATTTTACAGGTAAATTTGTAATTATTTTAACTATTTTAGCTATTAAATAGTTCTTAACTATTTAATAGCTATTGTACCTGGTTAAAATAATTACAAAGTTGCCTGTAAAATAAATATTAATCCTAAAATAGCTACAATGTAATTATTTGTTATATTGTAGCTATATTAGGGTTTATTTTACAGGTAAGTATTTAGCTTTAAATAGGAATAATTTATTTAATAAGAGTTAATTAATTTCGTTAGATTAAAATTATATTTAATTTAGGGGGGTGTTAGTGTTAGGGTTAGACTTAGCTTTAGGGGTTAATACATTTATTAGAATAGCGGTGAGCTCCGGTCGGCAGATTAGGGGTTAATAATTGAAGTTAGGTGTTGGCGATGTTAGGGAGGGCAGATTAGGGGTTAATACTATTTATTATAGGGTTAGTGAGGCGGATTAGGGGTTAATAACTTTATTATAGTAGCGGTGCGGTCCGCTCGGCAGATTAGGGGTTAATAAGTGTAGGCAGGTGGAGGCGACGTTGTGGGGGGCAGATTAGGGGTTAATAAATAAAATATAGGGGTCGGCGGTGTTAGGGGCAGCAGATTAGGGGTACATAGCTATAATGTAGGTGGCGGCGCTTTGCGGTCTGCAGATTAGGGGTTAATTATTGTAGGTAGCTGGCGGCGACGTTGTGGGGGGCAGATTAGGGGTTAATAAATATAATACAGGGGTCGGCGGTGTTAGGGGCAGCAGATTAGGGGTACATAAGTATAACGTAGGTGGCGGTCGTCAGATTAGGGGTTAAAAAAATTTAATCGAGTGGCGGCGATGTGGGGGGGGCCTCAGTTTAGGGGTACATAGGTAGTTTATGGGTGTTTGTGTACTTTAGAGTACAGTAGTTAAGAGCTTTATGAACCGGCGTTAGCCCAGAAAGCTCTTAACTACTGACTTTTTTCCTGCGGCTGGAGTTTTGTCGTTAGATTTCTAACGCTCACTTCAGCCACGACTCTAAATACCGGAGTTAGAAAGATCCCATTGAAAAGATAGGATACGCAATTGACGTAAGGGGATCTGCGGTATGGAAAAGTCGCGGCTGAAAAGTGAGCGTTAGACCCTATTTTGAGTGACTCCAAATACCGGAGTTAGCCTAAAACCAGCGTTAGGAGCCTCTAACGCTGGTTTTCACGGCTAACGCCAAACTCCAAATCTAGGCCTATGTTATTTCTTTAGGTAATGGTGTGAGTAAATACCCAATCCTATAAGTCCTAGATGACTGTCCTATTATATGTCCAGATTAAATTATAAGGTAAGAGTTAAAGGTGTCCAAATGCAAAAGTACAAGAAAGCAATTGTCCAGAAAGGCCTATTTCATCCAAAAAGTATAAATGTCCTGAAAAAAGTGGGTGGTTATCCAAATGCTCCAATAGTGTCTAAAAATCCAATAATTACATGTGAAAATGTGGATGTTAAAAAGAAAACCAAAAAATCATCCAATAATCATCCAAAAAATATCCAAAAGAAAATATATCCAAAATTCAAAAATCCAAAAATAAAATAAAAAAATAAAAAAATAAAAATGGTGGTGTTAGAAAAAATATATGTTGATGTGAAAAAATATATATGATGTGAAAAAACTAATTAAAGGTGTACACCTAAAAGATCCCTAAAATTGTATGAAAAAAAAGATAAAATCCCTGTGTAAAAATAGTCCTTAGTGAAAAAAATATATAGTGAATCCTTTGTGTTGTAAATGATTGTTTGTAGCCTTGGATTATCTAATTATACTGTTCAAAAGTAGAATAGCTGTTAGTGGTGTAGGTGTTGATGAAATAATATTCCTCTTCTCAAAGGTTGTATCAGTGTTTAGGAAATCCTCTTGTACCTATAAAAGTGTACAAAGAAAAGACATAGTGCAATAAAGTCACTTTAAAAGTAGCAATAAAAGTATCCTACTCACCAGATATAATATGAGCTGCAATACCAGTATATAGCCAACGCGTTTAGGTCCCCAAGGACCTTTCTCAAGACTGGTAGCAGCTTTGGGGCTTCTACACCTTAAGTGTATTTGGGTAGCCAATGAGGTAGTTCTGTTTTTTGCGCTCAAAATTCACGCCCAAAGTTTCGCGCCAAAAATTTGGTGCCGAAATTACTCCACATTTTCAAAATATATCATGTTAGTTACCCCATCTCAGTGTGCCTTAGTTTCAGGGATTTTATCGTTTTTTTGACACAATTTTAGGGCTCTTTTAGGTGTACACCTTTAATTAGTTTTTTCACATCATATATATTTTTTCACATCAACATATATTTTTTCTAACACCACCATTTTTAATTTTTATTTTTGGATTTTTGAATTTTGGATATATTTCCTTTTGGATATTTTTTGGATGATTATTGGATGATTTTTTGGTTTTCTTTTTAACATCCACAGTTTCACATGTAATTATTGGATTTTTAGACACTATTGGAGCATTTGGATAACCACCCACTTTTTTCAGGACATTTATACTTTTTGGATGAAATAGGCCTTTCTGGACAATTGCTTTCTTGTACTTTTGCATTTGGACACCTTTAACTCTTACCTTATAATTTAATCTGGACATATAATAGGACAGTCATCTAGGACTTATAGGATTGGGTATTTACTCACACCATTACCTAAAGAAATAACAGATTGTTGCGCAACTCTTCATATAGGGTGTACATGAGTTTTACTCGCCTGTATTGTTTTTATATTGTTATTTATATTGTATTTTGAATTAAATATTGTTATTACCACATATATTATCTTTTGAACTCTACCATCCACGTTTTTATATATATATTTTTATAGTTTTTGATTTTTAGATTTTAACTTCTACTATTCAGGTCGTGGACACCATCTTAAGCCACACAATCCCCAACAGGGGCAGTGTAGCGCTGTACCTTGGCATTCTATTTTTACTATAAACTAAAGCTACTAAATGGTGGCTAAGGGAAATTTTCTTCGAGAATACTTTTTTCCTAGGATGGTTATTGCTGCACATAAACAGATTTTGTTCTGCATAAAAATATATTTTTGATATATAATGATCTCTCCAAATAAATGTTAGAGAATAAAGTGTTACTGTGTATATAGTAATTTGTAACAAAAATTGTTAGGGTATCTACATATGCTACTGAAAAATGTAGTACTGTTGTGGTATATAAAGAGTTAATTATTTTAAAGTAGGTGTGTTCTATGGGGCATAAAAGGTGGAAGATGAAGTGATGTATGTATAGCATGATTAAGGACATGTAGTCTGAAACGTCGCTGCTGCTTCTTTTGTGCTTTTGGCTGCAATAAAGGTTTGGTAATTATTACCCTTTGGAGTGTTGCTGTTATTTTTTGAACTTTTGGATATTGATACAGTGTTGTGCAGTGCCCTGTTACAGCTTGCACCCAATATTACCACAGTGTGTGCTGGACTTTCTGTGTTTTTTAGACTTCAGTCTCTGAGTCAGTATTGTTAGTAATTGGCGCCTCTTCTCCTTTTTCATTTACAAGTATCTGTGGCTCTGAGTGTTCTTGTTCATATGTGTAATCCATCCGAAGATGACGTTGGTTTCTCCTGTACTGTCTGCCATCAGTTGTTTTAATTACATATGATCTTGGCTCAGGACCAACAGATGATATCTGTGCAGGCTGCCAACCCGCTGATGTCTCCATACGCACTGCATCCCCATTTTGGAAGGCTTGTAGTGGCTTAGCACCATGATCATAATATACTTTCTGGCTATGTTGTAGCTCCCTCAATTTTTGGTGTGCATTATTAGGGATCTGGGGCTTTAATGCATGACTAACTTGGTTCTTAGTGTCCGACCCAGTAAAAGTAGTGCTGGGGAATAGGCCATTCCAGTGATTGGAGTATTGCGCAATTCTAGAAGCGCAATATGAGGATCTACCCCCCGATTCCCATGTTTTTTGGAGCATTTTAGAGTTCTTTCTGCCAGTTCATTTGATTGGGGGCAACCAGGACTAGAATGAGTAAACTTAATACACCATTGTGCAGCAATCGCCATCATCTCAGCACTGGCAAATGGTACATGGTCACTGATAACTTCTATTGGGATGCCATGTCTACTAAATGTTGCTTTCAGCTTTGCAATTACTGTTACTGCAGATTTATCAGACAACTTTAGTACTTCACGATACTTGGAAAAATAGTCTACTATTACAAGAAATGACGATCCCTTCCACTCAAAAATGTCCACTGCCAGTTTTTGCCAATGCAGGTGAGGAATTTTGTGTGAGAGTAATGGTTCATTTTGATTTGCTGGTAGGTGACTAGCACAAATCTTGCAGGTCTCTACTATCTGGTGTATGTCCTTGGACATGCTGGGCCAGAACAGGATCATCCGAGCTTGCATTTTAGCTCTCTGTATACCGTGATGGCACTCATGCAGACTTTCTAGAATTTTCCTGTGAGCATTCTGAAGAACTAAAATCTTTTCACCCAGCAATAAGAGACAATCTTCCATGCGCAGCAAGTGCTTAAATTGCCAAAATGACTGCAGACTTGGATGAAGTTGCCTTTTTCTTTGTGGCCAGCCTTCAGGCAGAAGTTGTTTAAGTTTGTTTAAGTCTGCATCTTCTGTTGTGGATGTTTGAAAATAAGATAACATGTCAGTCCAAATAGATTCTGATGATGACAGTGTATAAATGACCCTTTCTTCTGATAAGCTATCCTCTTCTTGTCCTGGTGGATCCACAGGGGCCCTGGAAAGAGTATCAGAAATAAATATATCATGTCCAGGAGTATAAATGATGTTTAGGTCATATCGTTGCAGTTGTAAGAGCATTCTTTGGAGTCTTGCTGGTGCTTTGCTCAATGGTTTAGTGAGTATTGATTCAAGAGGCTTGTGGTTAGATTGCACTGTAACTGTTCTGCTGAATATAAACTGGTGAAACTTTTTTGTAGCATGTACAATGGCCAATAGTTCTTTCTCAATCTGAGCATAATTTTGCTCTGTGGCAGTCATTGCTCTTGCTGCATATGCTACAGGGCAATTGTCTTGAAGTAAGCAAGCTCCAAGGCCTGATTTAGATGCATCTGCCTGAATCACCACTGCTTTTGTTGGGTAAAAAAATCTTAATACTAGAGCCTCAATCAGTGCCTGCTTTAAAGACTGTACTGCTTTAGTATGCTCTGGGCCACACTGTCAAACAATATCCTTGCAAAGTAACTTCCTCAAAGGCGCAGTAATCTCTGCCTCCCCTGCTTTAGTATGCTCTGGGCCCCACTGTTAAACAATATCCTTGCAAAGTAAATTCCTCAAAGGCGCAGTAATCTCTGCCTCCCCTGGTATATATTGTGCTAGATACCGGACCATGCCCAAAAATCTTTGCAGCCCTTTTTTGTCCTCTAGGTCAGGCATTTTTGTAATTGCTTGGACTTTCTCTACATCAGGTCGAACTCCTGCAGGGGTGATGACATGTCCCATATACCCGACTTCCGACATTTTGAATTGGATTTTATGTGGATTGAACTTGATGTTCTGTTCTAATGCCCTGTTTATCACCTGGCTCAGGATCTGATCATGTTCTTCATCTGATGATGCAGCAATAATCATGTCATCAGCTATGATATGCACACCTGGGATGTCCCCAAAAATCTCCACATTTTTCTGCTGAAATACTTCACTGGCTGACTTTATCCCAAATGGCATCCTGCAAAATCTAAAGTTCCCCCATGGAGAGTTGAAAGTGCATAGTTCTTGTCTAATTTAACTTTGCAGTAACCATCCTTTTCATGAAGGATGATGAATATGGTTTTCCAGGCCAGTTGACTTTGTACATCCTCTGCAGACTGATATTGAAGTGATGACGCTTTATAGCCTTGTTAAGGTCACGGGGGTCCAAATATACCCTCAGAGTACCATTTTTCTTTTCTGTTACAACAAGGCTATTCACCCAATCAGTGGGAGTGTGTACTTTAGCAATGATCTGATCCTTTTCTCTTTAAGCTTGCCCAGTATTGCAAATTGGATTTTCTGCAGCCATGTATGACTGGAGCATAAATAGATGTGGTAAGTTCCTTTAAATTGCCCAATTCCTTGAAATGCATCAGGGTAACGTTTTACCAGATCATCTTTTGTATAGAGTTTTTGTGTAGATACTGTGTGAACTTTGCAAAGTAAATACAGTTCCTGGCATACTGCTTTTCTTAATAATGGAAGTGAGGAGCATCGCATAATAAAGAATTATAGCTCTGCTGTGTGTGTGTGTGTGTGGGGGGGGTGGGGGGTGGCTGCAGTAAGATGCACCATACCTTCTGGACAGATTTTGGAACCCCCATGAGCAATTAACACAGTGTTAGTATTTCTGATGCAGAACTGTGAAGGAATCTTTTTTAAGAGAGTGATAGGTAGCACATTTGCCTCAGCACCAGTATCCAGTTTAAAGTTAATAGGTGCACCATTGATTTGCACTTTAGAGAACCATGCAGAATGTTTTAGTTCTTGTCTTACATCTTTCAATATTGCTCCTATAAAAAAAGTCTCAACTGTTTTTACTCTTTCACGCTCCTGGCCCTGTGATTTACAGCATTTTGCAAAATGATTCTTTTTGTGACAAGTGTAACAAACACACCCAAATGCTGGGCATCTTTGAGGTGGGTGTACCCGCCACACCTAGGGAACACATTCCTTTTTTTGCTCAGACCTTTTGTAGTGTAAGGTCAGCCTCTCTGAGTAAACGTTCTTTAAGTCTGGTATCAGTAACACTGAAAACTAATTTTTCTCTTAACATGTCATCAAGTATTGCACCAAACTCACAAACTCTGGCTTTTAGTCTGAGTTCTGTCATATATCTTTCAATGCCCTGCTCCTCATAATGTGGATGTGACCAAATCTGATGTCACTCAAACACAACATTTTTCTTTGGAGTACAATGCTCTCTGAACAAAGTACCTGAACAGCACTGAGTCTAAGTTTCTTTCAGCAGGCAGGGCTGGTTCCAATGTGTTGTAAATCCCTTGGTCTTCCCCACCCATAACATGCAGGGCTATGGCAATTTGAGTTTTCTGCTCTTTTTTATAAAGTTCAACTGCCTCAGCATACATTAAAAATCTTTGCTCCCATCTTCTCCAGTTTTCACGTACATTTCCCGTGAATTGCAGAGGATCTGGTGCTCTGAACATCTCTATGCTGATGCTAGAGAAACTGTAAATAAAGTCCTTGTTACAATCTCTTTACTCAGACAAGTGACTTTTTCAGCACTTCTGACACCATGTCATGTTTCTTGTGTGGGTATTTAGCAGTATGAATAAGCACTACTTGATAGTAGGTACACAGAGCAAGTCTTTATTCAGCTCAGATGTAAGCAACAACACACAACCGAACTAACTGAGAAAATTAACATAAAGAAGATGGCTGCTGATCATAGAGTTCCCTCCCAGCTCCAGAGTGTCTTTTCTTAAAGTAACAGTATACCACAGATATATAGGTATAGATCTATAGTTTACAAAAACATAAGCATATTATGTAGAAATATATATTTAAAGAAAATAAAATTTTCTTCTGTCTAAAGAACATTTGATTGTAAACTATTCATAACTACCTTCGACTTTTGTTCTGTTGGTCTAATAGAGTGTCGAGCAAGTGCCCCATTGAAGCCTATAGGGAGAAGTTAGTGTGGTTGCGATATCTGAAGTCCTAAAGTTAGCGTCCTTTGGACTTTTGCTCTTCTGCTAACTTTTTACTTTCAACTTGTAATAAGCACGCTTACCATGTTCAAATTTTACTATGAGCGCAGTTAGTGCACAAAAAAAAAATTATTCCGAGCTCCACTTGTAATCTGGCCTACTGTCATGAACAGGTTTTGTCTTTGAGGTCACAAGCACAATATTGTTTAAAAATCCAGTAGTAACAGGACCTAGTGAATTGCACCCTAAATTGAGGGTCAGATCCGTCCCACTATGCTGTTCTCCCTTCTAAAAAGTACCACCAGAGGGCAACAGGGACCAGGCTACTCGACTAATAGCCCTTTATGCAGTGATTAAGCTCTGTAGTGAAGAAGCTCTTTACCTCCATATATACACCAGAAAAGGCATACGGCTAGATTTGGAGTTTTGTCGGTAACAACCCGAAAAACTAACGCTGGCTTTTTTCTGGCCGCACCATAAAAATAACTCTGGTATTGAGAGTCCACATAAAGGCTGCATTAGGCTCCAAAAAAGGAGCGTAGAGCATTTTTAACGCAGCTTCAACTCTCGATACCAGAGTTGCTTACGCAAGCGGCCAGCCTCAAAAACGTGCTCGTGCATGATTCCCCCATAGGAAACAATGGAGTTGTTTGAGCTGAAAAAAAACCTAACACCTGCAAAAAAGCCGCGTTCAGCTCCTAACGCAGCCCCATTGTTTGCTATGCGGTAACACTTCCTACGTCTGCAGCTAACACTCTAACATGTACCCCGAGTCTAAACACCCCTAACTTTACACTTATTAACCCCTGATCTGCTGCCCCCGCTATCGCTGACCCCTGCATATTATTATTAACCCCTAATCTGCTGATCCGTAAACCGCCGCTACTTACATTATCCCTATGTACCCCTAATTTGCTGCCCTAACATCGCCGACCCCTATATTATATTTATTAACCCCTAATCTGCCCCCCACAACGTCGCCTCCACCTGCCTACACTTATTAACCCCTAATCTGCCGACCGGACCTGAGCGCTACTATAATAAAGTTATTAACCCCTAATCCGCCTCACTAACCCTATAATAACTAGTATTAACCCCTAATCTGCCCTCCTTAACATCGCCGACACCTAACTTCAATTATTAACCCCTAATCTGCCGACTGGAGCTCACCGCTATTCTAATAAATGTATTAACCCCTAAAGCTAAGTCTAACCCTAACACTAACACCCCCCTAAGTTAAATATAATTTACATCTAACGAAATTAATTAACTCTTATTAAATAAATTATTCCTATTTAAAGATAAATACTTACCTGTAAAATAAATCCTAATATAGCTACAATATAAATTATAATTATATTATAGCTATTTTAGGATTTATATTTATTTTACAGGTAACTTTGTATTTATTTTAACCAGGTACAATAGCTATTAAATAGTTAAGAACTATTTAATAGCTAAAATAGTTAAAATAATTACAAATTTACCTGTAAAATAAATCCTAACCTAAGTTACAATTAAACCTAACACTACACTATCAATAAATTAATTAAATAAACTACCTACAATTACCTACAATTAACCTAACACTACACTATCAATAAATTAATTAAATACAATTCCTACAAATAAATACAATTAAATAAACTAGCTAAAGTACCAAAAATAAAAAAGAACTAAGTTACAAAAAATAAAAAAATATTTACAAACATAAGAAAAATATTACAACAATTTTAAACTAATTACACCTACTCTAAGCCCCCTAATAAAATAACAAAGCCCCCCAAAATAAAAAAATGCCCTACCCTATTCTAAATTACAAAAGTTCAAAGCTCTTTTACTTTACCAGCCCTGAACAGGGCCCTTTGCGGGGCATGCCCCAAAGAATTCAGCTCTTTTGCTTGTAAAAAAAAACATACAATACCCCCCCAACATTACAACCCACCACCCACATACCCCTAATCTAACCCAAACCCCCCTTAAATAAACCTAACACTAAGCCCCTGAAGATCTACCTACCTTATCTTCACCCTGCCAGGTTCACCGATCCGTCCTGAAGAGCTCCTCCGATGTCCTGATCCAAGCCCAAGCGGGGGGCTGAAGAGGTCCATGATCCGGCTGAAGTCTTCATCCAAGCGGGAGCTGAAGAGGTCCATGATCCGGCTGAAGTCTTCATCCAAGCGGGAGCTGAAGAGGTCCATGATCCGGATGAAGTCTTCTATCAACGGCATCTTCAATCTTCTTTCTTCCGGATCCATCTTGCAGACCTCCGACGCGGAACATCCTCTTCTCCCGACGCCTACTAGCCGAATGACGGTTCCTTTAAGGGACGTCATCCATGATGGCATCCCTCGAATTCCGATTGGCTGATAGGATTCTATCAGCCAATCGGAATTAAGGTAGGAATATTCTGATTGGCTGATGGAATCAGCCAATCAGAATCAAGTTCAATCCGATTGGCTGATCCAATCAGCCAATCAGATTGAGCTCGCATTCTATTGGCTGTTCCGATCAGCCAATAGAATGCAAGCTCAATCTGATTGGCTGATTGGATCAGCCAATCGGATTGAACTTGATTCTGATTGGCTGATTCCATCAGCCAATCAGAATATTCCTACCTTAATTCCTATTGGCTGATAGAATCCTATCAGCCAATCGGAATTCGAGGGACGCCATCTTGACTGACGTCCCTTAAAGGAACCGTCATTCGGCTAGTAGGCGTCGGGAGAAGAGGATGTTCCGCGTCGGAGGTCTGCAAGATGGATCCTGAAGAAAGAAGATTGAAGATGCCGTTGATAGAAGACTTCATCCGGATCATGGACCTCTTCAGCTCCCGCTTGGATGAAGACTTCAGCCGGATCATGGACCTCTTCAGCTCCCGCTTGGATGAAGACTTCAGCCGGATCATAGACCTCTTCAGCCCCCCGCTTGGGCTTGGATCAGGACATCGAAGGAGCTCTTCAGGACGGATCTGTGAACCTGGCAGGGTGAAGATAAGGTAGGAAGATCTTCAGGGGCTTAGTGTTAGGATTATTTAAGGGGGGTTTGGGTTAGATTAGGGGTATGTGGGTGGTGGGTTGTAATGTTGGGGGGGGGTATTGTATGTTTTTTTTTACAGGCAAAAGAGCTGAATTCTTTGGGGCATGCCCCGCAAAGGGCCCTGTTCAGGGCTGGTAAGGTAAAAGAGCTTTGAACTTTTGTAATTTAGAATAGGGTAGGGCATTTTTTTATTTTGGGGGGCTTTGTTATTTTATTAGGGGGCTTAGAGTAGGTGTAATTAGTTTAAAATTGTTGTAATATTTTTCTTATGTTTGTAAATATTTTTTTATTTTTTGTAACTTAGTTCTTTTTTATTTTTTGTACTTTAGCTAGTTTATTTAATTGTATTTATTTGTAGGAATTGTATTTAATTAATTTATTGATAGTGTAGTGTTAGGTTAATTGTAGGTAATTGTAGGTAGTTTATTTAATTAATTTATTGATAGTGTAGTGTTAGGTTTAATTGTAACTTAGGTTAGGATTTATTTTACAGGTAAATTTGTAATTATTTTAACTATTTTAGCTATTAAATAGTTCTTAACTATTTAATAGCTATTGTACCTGGTTAAAATAAATACAAAGTTACCTGTAAAATAAATATAAATCCTAAAATAGCTATAATATAATTATAATTTATATTGTAGCTATATTAGGATTTATTTTACAGGTAAGTATTTATCTTTAAATAGGAATAATTTATTTAATAAGAGTTAATTAATTTCGTTAGATGTAAATTATATTTAACTTAGGGGGGTGTTAGTGTTAGGGTTAGACTTAGCTTTAGGGGTTAATACATTTATTAGAATAGCGGTGAGCTCCGGTCAGCAGATTAGGGGTTAATAAGTGTAGGCAGGTGGAGGCGACGTTGTGGGGGGCAGATTAGGGGTTAATAAATATAATACAGGGGTCGGCGGTGTTAGGGGCAGCAGATTAGGGGTACATAAGGATAACGTAGGTGGCGGCGCTTTGCGGTCGGCAGATTAGGGGTTAATTATTGTAGGTAGCTGGCTGCGACGTTGTGGGGGGCAGATTAGGGGTTAATAAATATAATATAGGGGTCGGCGGTGTTAGGGGCAGCAGATTAGGGGTATATAAGGATAACGTAGGTGGCGGCGCTTTGCGGTCGGCAGATTAAGGGTTAATAAGTGTAGGTAGGTGGAGGCGACGTTGTGGGGGGCAGATTAGGGGTTAATAAATATAATACAGGGGTCGGCGGTGTTAGGGGCAGCAGATTAGGGGTACATAAGGATAACGTAGGTGGCGGTCAGCAGATTAGGGGTTAAAAAAAATTATTCGAGTGTCGGCGATGTGGGGGGACCTCGGTTTAGGGGTACATAGGTAGTTTATGGGTGTTAGTGTACTTTAGAGTACAGTAGTTAAGAGCTTCATAAACCGGCGTTAGCCCAGAAAGCTCTTAACTACTGACTTTTTTTCTGCGGCTGGAGTTTTGTCGTTAGATGTCTAACGCTCACTCAGTGGAGGCTCCTCTATAGGAGCACTTGAGCATGTGAACCCCCTGACCTGAACCCCCTGACCTGAACTGACCCCTGATGAAAAAAAAAAAAAAAAAAAAAAGAATGAGAAAATAAATATTTTTTTTTTACATTTTTAAACCTTTTTTTGCAGATAAAATAAAAAAATCTTCCATTCTCCACTTCAGTTTTTACTAAAAAACATTAAAATTGCACTTTTTAATTCTTAATAAGCCTGAAAGTGGAGAGGACTGTATACTTCTATCTAGACTATCGCACATGCTGAGCAGTGCGATAGACAGAATTATAGGCAAAAGCTCTCTCCACTTTCAGCCTGCATTGAGTGCAGTGCCACCTACAGGCCAGCCCATAGCCTTCTTAAGGAGCACAGCTCTTAGTGTGCGAGAGCCAGCTGTCATGTGACACTCGCACCCTAAGATCTGTGCCTGTGTGTGTGGGAGGAGGAGCATCTCAGGGAAACACAGCGTGGAGATCCAAGATGGTGTCGTTGACAGATTGAGTCAGTAAACTGTGAATGTGACTTATGCGGCAATGCAGCATCAGATTGATCTGGGCTGGGGCCTGGGGGTGACTGCTGCAGCCAGAGTTAAGCCGGTGAGTGATTTTCTTTAGGTCGGCGGGAAGGAAGAGCATGACAAGGTAGGAAGAAGTGTTCATTTAATAATTTTTAAATGTTTGGCCAAGTTTTATTACTGTTAGTAATGTCCTAACCACTGCGTGCAGCTGCTTCTTCTTGTTTGTGATCTTGGCTGTGTCTGCCGAGTGCTTGTTTTCCTGCTCCCCTTTATTGCTGGCTAACGTTACATCTTTACACAGGAACAAGTTTAATTAACTAGTAACTAAACCACCATGCTGCAGCTGCACTCAGAAACTTCCTAAACACAGATATGCTTTACAAACCGTGCTGACTCTGAGCATGGTATAGAAAGCATAGCTGTGTTTAGGAAGTTTCTAAGTGCAGCATGGTGGTTTAGTTACTAGTTAATGTTCCTGTGTAAAGATGTAACGTTAGCCAGCAATAAAAGGGAGCAGGAAAACAAGCTCTCGGCAGACACAGCCTGGATCCCTGTAACAACAATACAACGTAGCTGCAGGTAACTGGCCTCCTCCCCCAGTCACCCTTCTGTAGCCTGCCGCACTGTTAGACAGAGGAATCTAAGCTTTATGCTGTGTGAGTTAGCTCTGCTTATCTTGTCAGGCAGCGTTTAGACAGAAGCTAAATCACACAGCATAAAGATTCCTCACTGTGTTTACTATTCAGTGACGGACTCTTCAGAGTAATAAATACCAAGGGGAGGAGGTTGCTTGTGTTAGAGCCCTTTCGGTGAGCTCTTAAAGATATGATAATTACATGTGTGTTTTCATGAGAGCATCAACCTGTGGGTTAAGGTTTTATTATTAAAAAATCTCTCCCCTAATGTAGTGACCTGCTCTTCAGTTTTATAATTATAAATAAAGATGAACTTTATATATTGGGGACTGTGGCCATTCATTTATAGTACTTTATTTTATGATGGTTACACTTGTATTGGTTTCTTACCATTTGTCTTAACAGGATTTAGCTTTATACTATGTCATTGTAGCATAGATGTAGCTGCAGGTAAGTTGCCTCCTCCCCCAGCCCATCTCTGTAGACTATCTGTGTGCTTGCTGTGTAGCTCTGGACAGACACTTCATAGTAATAAATTGCAGGGGGAAGGGGTGGGGGGATGTTTTAGAGCCCTTACTAACTGCCTTCTCAGGATTGTTTAACTATTCATGAACATAATAGTTTTAGGAGATTTAAAGGGACAGGGAACTCAAACATTTTCTTCCATGATTTGGATAGAACATGGAAGAAAATGTTTAGGTTTCCTGTCCCTTTAAATCTCCTAAAACTATTGTGTTCATGAATAGTTAAAAACAACTTTCCAATTTACTTATATTATCAAACTTGCTTCATTCTCTTGTTATCCTTTGCTGAAAGAACAGCATTGCACTACAGACAGCTGAACAAATCTAGTTAGCAAATCACAAAAGAAAAATGTGTGTAGGTACCAATCACCAGCTATCCCCATTAGTGTAATATATGTGCATATTATAAATACAGTATTCCATTACAAAAGATCTGCATGAAAACTGAATGTTTAAAAAAACATTGAAACTGCATTTTGTTAGTAAAATATGGTTTACACTCCAATGACATACCCTTTGATAAGACATTGAAAGGGATAGGAAAAAAATTAAACTTGCGTGATTCAGATACAGCATGCAAATTTAAGTCACTTTTAAAATTTATTTTATTTTCACATGTAGTTTGTTCTCTTGGTATCTTTTGTTGCAAAAATATGTACATATCCTACACTACTGGGAGCTGGCTGGTAATTGCTGACTAGACACCTTTGTAGCTTTATCTTTTTGATTGATTGACTAGAAGTGTTCAGCTAGTTGTGCTTTGCTGCTCCTTCTGCAAAGGATACCAAGAGAATGAAGCAAATTTAATTATAGAAGTCAATTGAAAAGTTGTTTGAAAATTGTATCATCTATCTGAAAAATAAAATACACGTTCTCTCTCTCTTTCTCTCTTTTTTTCTCTCTCTCTCTCTCTCTCTCTCTCTCTCTCTCTCTCTCTCTCTCTCTCTCTCTCTCCCCCTCTCTTTTTCTTTCTCTCCCCCTCTCTTTTTCTCTCTCTCCCCCTCTCTCCCTCTCTTTTTCTCTCTCTGTCTCTCTCTCCCTCTCCTTCTCTCTCTATCTCCCTCTCCGTGTGTAGAGAGCCATCTGAGGGGCGGGGCTTTTTCAAGGGGTGTGGTCAGAGGCGGGGCCAAGTGCACCTCCATCTTCATAATTCACCAGCCGCCACTGCGCTCACTTCAGAAACGACTCTAAATACCGGAGTTAGAAAGATCCCGTTGAAAAAATAGGATACGCAATTTACGTAAGGGGATCTGCGGTATGGAAAAGTCGCGGATGAAAAGTGAGCGTTAGACCATATTTTGAGTGACTCCAAATACCGGCGGTAGCCTAAAACCAGCGTTAGGAGCCTCTAACGCTGGTTTTCACGGCTAACGCCAAACTCCAAATCTAGGCCTTAGTGCAGTAGAGAGTAACACACTTTGGGCTAGAGTACCTTCTATGGGAACTGTGTGTTCCCAGTAAATATGCTTATATACAGTATATATATATGTGTGTGTGTTAATATGTGTATATATACAATAACAAAGAAAATATTTATACAATCATATGTTAATGGGCAAATATTTGAGACATCTGGTTGTGTTAATTGCTCGACAGAATTTGTCATCTATTTGGTGTTGTGTATTCAATGTAAAAAGCAATATGTAGGACTCACTACAAGGTGTGTTAGGTCCCGAATTAGGGAACACCTTAGTTACATTAGATGTAAACGTGAATGTTCATCATTAGCAAGCACTTTATACATATACACAAACAAGTAACAACTACATTTAAATGGCAAGCCATAGAGTTGGTAAGAACACCAGTCAGAGATGGAAATAGATTACTTGCACTTAGTCGAGAGATGTTTTGGATCTTTAATCTTAGAACCAGATTACCAAAATGATTCAATTCAGGTTATGAAATCATGATGAAGCCATCCCCAATTTAACTATTTTTTCTATTATCATTGTGAACTGTAAATTCCTCCTGTGTGTCATACATTTATATCTTGTTTTATTCATTTGATTGTATTCATTAAGCTTTTCTATCTATATTTTAATTCCATTAATCCATTTTCTTACCTAGTTGTTCATATGTATTTATCTATAATAATAATAATTAAATTTTTTTATGTGAGTAAACATGTAGATGAACATAGAATATTCTGTATATATTTAGATACCTATATATGTGTATTATACATTGGATTGCGATTTATAACGTAAATTAAATAATGATATATAGAAATGAAATAAAATGATATAACCCAGGAAATGTAGGAACGCTGTATTATGATTTTACCATTGGAAATTGTCTATAAGAATGCTCCAAAATATATATTTATAATAAACACACATACACTATGAGCGCTATCGCCAATAATACACTGATATACATTTGTAAAGCTCTCATGGCAATCATACAGTGCTGATATAGTGCTATCATGATGACAATATAGTGTTGTTGTTTAGTTTATATAGTCTATGGCCTCTATGTATCAAGCTGTCAACCGCAAATACGCTGGAATTCCACAGCGTATTTGTGGCAAGCCTGATTCGCCATAGTTATCAAACCCTACAGACCAGCAAAAGTAGAATATAGTGACGTCACATACGATCCGCCAGACTCAGTCCGACACAGATCAATGGTTACGTCACTACAGATGTTCCGAACGCAAGTTTGGCACAATCTGACTACTTTTTGAAGTTATCAAAAAACTAGCAGGTACGATCACCACTATTCCGGCAAAGCGTACCTGGTTTTCAATCCCTCGCCCTGGATGCCATAGGAATCAATGGGAGTCTGACAGCAGCGAAAGCTCATGTTCGCTGCTGCCCGATATCCCATTGATTCCTTGTACCCCATGTACCCCGAGTCTAAACACCCCTAATCTGCCGCCCCCTACACCGCCGCCACCTATATTATACATATTAACCCTTAATCTGCCGCCCCTATACCGCCGCCACCTACATTATACATATTAGCCCCAAACCTCCGCCGCTACACCGCCCCACCTACATTATACTTATTAACCCCTAAACCGCCGCTCCCGGAGCCCGCCGCAACTAAATAAAGAGTTTAACCCCTAAACTGCCACTCCCGGTCCCACCTACAATACATTTATTAACCCCTAATCTGACCCCCCCCTACATCGCCGCCACCTACATTAAATTTGTTAACCCCTAATCTGACCCCCCTACACTGCCGCCACCTACATTCAATTTATTAACCCCTAAACCTAAGTCTAACCCTAACCCCCCTAACTTAAATATAATTTAAATAAATCTAAATAAATATTCCTATCATTAACTAAATTATTCCTATTTAAAACTAAATACTTACCTATAAAATAAACCCTAAGCTAGCTACAATAAAACTAATAGCTACATTTGAGCTATTTTAGGATTTATTTTTATTTTACAGGCAATTTTGTATTTATTTTAACTAGGTAGAATAGTTATTAATTCGTTATTAACTATTTAATAACTATCTAGTTAAAATATATATATAAAAGTACCTGTAAAATAAAACCTAACCTAAGTTACAATTACACCTAACACTACACTATAATTAAATTAATTCCCTAAATTAAAATAAATTAATTACAATTAAATAAAATTAGCTCAAGTACAAAAAAAACACTAAATTAAAGAAAATAATAAAATAATTACAAGAATTTTAAGTTAATTACACCTAATCTAATCCCCCTAATAAAATAAAAAAGTCCCCCAAAATAATAAAAATCCCTACCCTATACTAAATTACAAATAGCCCTTAAAAGGGCCTTTTGCGGGGCATTGCCCCAAAGTAATCAGCTCTTTTACCTGTAAAAAAAAATACAATACCCCCCGCAACATTACAACCCACCACCCACACACCCAACCCCACTCTAAAACCCACCCAATCCCCCCTTAATAAAAACTAACACTACCCCCCTGAAGATCAACCTACCTTGAGGCGTCTTCACCCAACCGGGCAGAAGTGGTCCTCCAGACGGTTCGAAGTCTTCATCCTATCCGGGCTGAAGAGGACCTCCAGACGGGCAGAAGTCTTCATCCAGGTGGCATCTTCTATCTTCATCCATCCGGAGTGGAGCGGGTCCATCTTCAAGAGATCCGACGCGGAGCATCCTTCCAGGCTGACGACTACCCGACGAATGAATATTCCTTTAAATTACGTCATCCAAGATGGCTTTCCTTGAATTCCGATTGGCTGATAGAATTCTATCAGCCAATCCGAATTAAGGTAGGAAAAATCCTATTGGCTGATGCAATCAGCCAATAGGATTGAAGTTCAATCCTATTGGCTGATCCAATCAGCCAATTGGATTGAGATCGCATTCTATTGGCTGATTGGAACAGCCAATAGAATGCAAGCTCAATCCTATTGGCTGATTGCATCAGTCAATAGGATTTTTCCTACCTTAATTCCGATTGGCTGATAGAATTCTATCAGCCAATTGGAATTCAAGGGACGCCATCTTGGATGACTTTATTTAAAGGAATAATAATTCGTCGGGTAGTTGTCGGCCTGGAAGGATGCTCTGCATCGGATGTCTTGAAGATGGACCCTCTCTGCTCCGGATGGATGATGATAGAAGATGCCGCCTGGATGAAGACTTCTGCCCGTCTGGAGGTCCTCTTCTGCCCGGATAGGATGAAGACTTCGGACTGTCTGGAGGACCACTTCTGCCCGGTTGGGTGAAGATGTCTCAAGGTAGGGTGATCTTCAGGGGGGTAGTGTTAGGTTTTATTAAGGGGGGATTTGGTGGGTTTTAGAGTAGGGTTGGGTTTGTGGGTGGTGGTTTGTAATGTTGGGGGGTACTATTGTATTTTTTTTTACAGGTAAAAGAGCTGATTACTTTGGGGCAATGCCCCGCCAAAGGCCCTTTAAGGGCTATTTGTAATTTAGTATAGGGTAGGGATTTTTATTATTTTGGGGGACTTTTTTATTTTATTAGGGGGATTAGATTAGGTGTAATTAGTTTAAAACTCTTGTAATTATTTTATTATTTTCTGTAATTTAGTGGGTTTCTTTTGTACTTTAGTTAATTTTATTTAATTGTAATTAATTTATTTTAATTTAGGGAATTAATTTAATTATAGTGTAGTGTTAGGTGTAATTGTAACTTAGGTTAGGTTTTATTTTACAGGTACCTTTGTATTTATTTTAACTAGGTAGTTATTAAATAGTTAATAACTATTTAATAACTATTGTACCTAGTTAAAATAAATACAAAGTTGCCTGTAAAATAAAAATAAATCCTAAAATAGCTACAATGTAACTATTAGTTATATTGTAGCTATCTTACGGCTAGATTTAGAGTTTTGCGGCCAAAGGGGTGCATTAGCTACGCGTGTTTTTTTTTCTCCCCACACCTTTTAAATAACGCTGGTATTGAGAGTTCTCTGAAGGGCTGCTTTAGGCTCCAAAAAGGGAGCGTACAGGCATATTTACCGCCACTTCAACTCTCAATACCAGTGTTGCTTACGATAGCAGCTAGCTTGAAAACGTGCTTGTGCACGATTCCCCCATAGGAAATAATGGGGCAGTTTGGGCTGAAAAAAAAACTAACACCTGCAAAAAAGCAGCGTTCAGCTCCTAACGCAGCCCCATTGTTTCCTATGGGGAAACAGTTTCTAAGTCTGCACCTAACACTCTAACATGTACCCCGAGTCTAAACACCCCTAACCTTACACTTATTAAACCCTAATCTGCCGCCCCCACTATTGCTGACCCCTGCATTATATTATTAACCCCTAATCTGCCGCTCCAGACACCGCCGCAACCTACATTATACCTATGTACCCCTAATCTGCTGCCCACAACATCGCCAACCCCTATATTACATTTATTAACCCCTAATCTGCCGCCCCCATGTCACTACTACCTTACCTACACTTATTAACCCCTAATCTGCCGACCGGACCTCGCTGCCATTATAATAAATGTATTAACCCCTAAACCGCCGCACTCCCGTCTTGCAAACCCTATAATAAATAGTATTAACCCCTAATCTGCCCTCCCTAACATCTGCGACACCTAACTTCAAGTATTAACCCCTAAGCTGCTGACCGGATCTCGCCACTACACTAATAAATGTATTAACCCCTAAAGCTAAGTCTAACCCTAACACCCCCCTAAGTTAAATATAATTTTATTCTAACGAAATAAATTATTTCTTATTAAAAAAATGAATCTTATTTAAAGCTTAATACTTACCTGTAAAATAAACCCTAATATAGCTACAATATAAATAATAATTACATTGTAGCTATTTTAGGATTTATATTTATTTTACAGGCAACTTTGTATTTTTTTTAACTAGGTACAATAGCTAGTAAATAGTTATTTACTATTTAATAGCTACCTAGTTAAAATAATTACAAAATTACCTGTAAAATAACACTACACTATCAATAAATTAATTAACTAAACTACCTACAATTAAATCAACTAAACTAAATTACAAAAAAAAACACACTAAATTACAAAAAAAAATTACAAGAATTTTAAACTAATTACACCTACTCTAAGCCCCCTAAAAAAATAACAAAGCCCCCAAAATAAAAAAATGCCCTACCCTATTCTAAAATAAAAAGTTAACAGCTCTATTACCTTACCAGCCCTTAAAAGGGCTTTTTGCGGGGCATGCCCCAAAGAAATCAGCTCTTTTGCCTGTAAAAAAAACATACAATACCCCCCAACATTACAACCCACCACCCACATACCCCTAATCTAACCCACCCAACCCCCCCTTAAAAAAACCTAACACTAAGCCCCTGAAGATCTTCTTACCTTGTCTTCACCCAGCCGGGTACCATCCGATCCGTCCAGAAGAGGGTCCGAAGTCTTCATCCTATGCGGCCAGAAGAGGTCCTCCAGAGGGTCAGAAGTTTTCATCCAGGCGGCATCTTCTATCTTCTTCCATCCGGAGCGGAGCAGGTCTATCTTGAAGCAGCCGGCACGGATCCATCCTCTTCTTCCGCCGTCCTAACACCGAATTAAGGTTCCTTTAAATGATGTCATCCAAGATGGCGTCCCTCGAATTCCGATTGGCTGATAGGATTCTATCAGCCAATCGGAATTAAGGTAGGAAAAATCTGATTGGCTGATTGAATCAGCCAATCAGATTCAAGTTCAATCGGATTGGCTGATCCAATCAGCCAATCAGATTGAGCTCGCATTCTATTTGCTGATCGGCGGTGTGCGGTCGGCAGATTAGGGGTTAAATTTTTTTATTAGAGTGGCGGCGATGTGGGGGGACCTCAGTTTAGGGGTACATAGGTAGTTTATGGGTGTTAGTGTACTTTAGAGCACAGTACTTAAGAGCTTTATAAACCGGCATTAGCCCAGAAAGCTCTTAACTCCTGACTTTTTTCTGTGGCTGGAGTCTTATCGGTAGAGGGTGTACCGCTCACTTCATCCAAGACTCTAAATTAGGCGTTAGGAAGATCCTATTGAAAAGATAGGCGTAAGGGGATCTGCGGTATGGAAAAGTCACGCCTGGAAAGTGAGCGTTAGACCCTTTCCTGACGGACTCTAAATACCAGCGGCGGTAAAAAGCAGCGTTAGGACCCCTTAACGCTGGTTTTGACGGCTAACGCAGAACTCTAAATCTAGGCGATAGGATTTATTTTATAGGTAAGTGTTCTTAAATAGGTATAATTTATTTCATGATAGGAATATTTATTTAGATTAATTTAAATTATATTTAAGTTACGGGGTGTTAGGGTTAGGGTTAGACTTAGGTTTAGGGGAAGCGAAGTTGGGGGTGGCAGATTAGGGGTTAATAAATTTAATGTAGGTTGCGGCTGTGTAGGGGGGGTCAGATTAGGGGTTAATAAATTGAATGTAGGTGGCGGCGGGTCCGTGAGCGGCGGTTTAGGGGTTAAACATTTTATTTATTTGCGGCGGGGTCCAGGAGTGGCGGTTTAGGGGTTAATACATATAATGTAGGTGGCGGTGGGCTCCGGGAGTGACGGTTTAGGGGTTAATAACTTTATTTAGGTGCGGTGGGCTCAGGGAGTGGCGGTATAGGAGGTAAAACAGTATAGTATAGTGTGAGTGCTTAGTGACAGGGTACCAAGAAAGCTGCGAATAAGCCAAAGAGTAGCGAGATCGATGACTGTTAGAATGCAGGAAAGTCGACGGCTTGATAACTAGAGGCCTATATATCTTTACTATCTGTCAAGCTTATGAATTCTGTCAACATAATATGAATTTTGTTAAATTCATGTTGCCTATTCAGAATGATAGGCATATATGCATCTAATAATGTCACATTAAGTTATGTAATGGTATTGATAAGTAGCGGTAATGCTTTGTCCTATAATATTGTTATTGTGTAATTTCTTTTAATAATGCTGTGGATTCAGATTGTTAATTATGTCATTTTTTCACATTGGTATACACATGAATAAATGTAGCATTATGAATGATATTGCCATAAACACGTTAAATAATAATGACATATATCTAAGCATCTAACAATAATAATGAGTCTTCGCAATCTGATACATTGAGATTAAATTTATATATTCACATATCTGTTTAAAGATTTAGGGCAACATTTACCATATATTCTTATTCTGTTTAGGATGGTTGAGCTTCTTATTAGCTTCTTAGGATAGGTAACTTGAGCTGTGAGCCATAGATCAGTGTACCTGTATAAAGGTGTTAGTCTGACCCCAGGAAGTATTTTATGACTACTGGGTTTCCCGAAATGCGTCAGTTTGTTTGGGAGACACCGCTTGTATTTTATCTAATTTTACACGCTGCTGTGTGACACTGTGATGCTTTCTTATTTTATTGGAATAAACACTTTTGCATTTTGATTGAGCTGGTCCTGGATTCTTCTTTTGTCACTTTAATATGTGTATATACACATATTAACACATAAATATATGTGTATTTAAGCATATACATATATATTTTAAAATGCTGCAATCGCTGCACTACTTACCCCCTTCGCTATGCTTAGGTTCTGATACCGTCTCTGACGGCATCACAACGAGGCTCCCATTGGAGCCTATGGATGCGCACTCTCACATGCACTGGTATTACTCAGTGGAGCGCTAATATCACTTGGGCACAAGCGATATTTAGAGCTTCACTTTTAATCTAGCCCTATGTGGGCTTTGATTGTCTTAAAGGAATGAGTTTGAAGGATATGTATGCCTTAATATTTTATAAATGAATAAAATATGGTTATATTTTAATTTAAAAACTGCTGGAGTCCATTTCTTTTCTGATTTGGTATGGTTATAAACTAATTAGCTCCCTAAAATCTCTTTATTGGTGTTTTATATATTTTACTGAACATTACACCAAATACAATGTCATTTGACACCACATAAAATAAAATTGGATTCTGAGCCCTTGGGGTTCGCACGCCTTCATTCTTCTCATATGTTTGTTTATAAATATTGATTCAAGCTGAAGGAAAAAGCTGATTGGTTCTATTTCTCCATGTATATGTTTCCTACAATTACAGTACTGAAAGATTTTTTTAAAAAAAGGAACATATCTGATACCACTTGTAGATTTATTTATGTTTAAAAAGTGACCGATGTGGGCTTTTTTTGTAATTACTTTCTGTTAACAATTTACAGAAATAAGTAAAGAAGATGACACGTTGTGACAAATAGCCTTTAAATGTAGCCTATGTGATATCTAAAAGTAATGCCAAGCCAAGTGCAATACACTAATTAATACTTTGATTATAGATTTCAAGGGTCTAGTGATCCACAACAGTTCCATAAAAATCCTGTCTCTGCTCTGTTGATGTACTTCTAATCTATATGGTTCAATAACAATATTTAATTCACATCTATAATTTTCTGTAGCTATGAGACCATAAACTTCACACAACAATAACTGAGATTTGATAGCTCTAAGGGAATCTTTAGCTATCTCACAGTTCATTTTTAATCCTCTAAACATAACAGTTTGTTTTGATCAACTGTAATAAGGAACATGTCAAGTGCCCTTTTGTATATAAAGAACACACATAACATTGCAGTTCAACTAGAGTACAGACTGCATTTGTGGAGAAAAGAAGAAAATTACTGGGATACAATTAGTGTGGGTGATACATTAGGAAAAAAGGAAAATTCATCATATCTTTTTATGAAATACTAATCCTGTTAACCCTGTCCTCTACCCAAGGATGTGCTGTGAGCAGTCCAATGATGGCTATGCAATACATCATCTGGGAAATCCTCTTTCTTACCTAAAACATCTACAAATAATTCTAGCAGCAGTAAGATACTGTAGTTACAATTTGTGTCATGAATTATAATTTACTTTTCAAGATGTTGGCCAAACCTGGTGTAATAGCTGTACAGAAAGCACATACATTTGTTAGGGAATTCATTCAAAAGGTTTATGGGTTTAAGTAGTAGTGGTTACTAAGGTGTTAGTACAATATTGCATCCTAAAACCACTAACTATGGAAGATTGTAAGGTAAAGGATTCTAGCAACTAGAGCAGTGATGGTGAACCTTGGTACTTCAGATGTTTCAGAACTATATTTCCCATGATGCTAGTCTGGAATTTAGTTCTGAAATATCTGAAGTGCCATGGTTCTCCATCACTGAACTAGAGGATAGGTGCACCACATGTAAAAGTAGAACAAGTAGGAAACTGTTTGACCACAGACTCTATAATACAAATACTATCATGCTTGTCACTTTTGTGATCGAGTGATACACTTTCTGTATACCACATCTGTATATTTCTCCACCATGTTAGCATTTATATAAAAGAAAATTTAAAATCTTTAGTACTAGATTACAAGTGGAGAGCTAATGGGCAAATGTGCCTGTTTATGTGTGCGTGATAATTAACCAGCCATTACAAGTGGCTGGTTATTGCTACTGCGATTAAGTGGAAGCAATTAGAGCTCAGAAAATTAACCAGAGATCAGATCTCTGGTTAATTTTCTAAATGTCCCCCAATTGCCACAAAAATAAAGTGCAGTGCTGGGTTTTACAAAAAAAAGGCATCGTTAGTGTTTTAATTTACAACTGCTTAGGGGTTAAAAGTGGCGGGTGTGGGGTGTTAGAAAAAAAATGGCACTAAAAACTGCCTTTACATTGTGGTCTATGGGGACTGTGTTATTTCTGTAAATATATATGTATATGAATATATACAGATATATTTATGTGTTAATATGTGTATATACAAATATAAACACATACATATATAATTTATATATTCATATACATATATATTTATATTTGCTGCCCATCGCTGCACGACTTACCCCTTTCGCTGCGCTAGTTCTCATGCTGTGTCTCACTGCATGAGAACGAACCACATTACAGCCTAAGGAAGCACGCTCTCGTAAGCGCAATGGTTCCGTGCATTGTGAACGTGAGGTGGCGTTTGCATTGCACCTCACTCGTAATACTAGCGCACATTTGCGCGTGCTGGTATTACTCAGTTGAGTGCAAATATAACTTTCGTGGAAGTGATATTTTGGGCTCAATTTGTAATCAACCCTAAGAACGTTTCCTATTACACACAAATTATCTCTCTATTTGTTTTCTATGACTACCATTTCTTATCTGCTTTACCACCCTTTGTAAGGTTTATGTATGACCCTCCCAATGCTGAAATATCTGCTTTTTCAATAACTTAGTGTAGTTTATCAGGAAAGTTCATAAAATAAAAACAAAAAAAAAAACGGTTAACAGCTACTCCAACCCACCCAATCTTACAAATTCTTTAGTTATTTTAGGGAACCCATTCACTAAAGTTCACATATTTCTCCATTCTTTTTAACAAATAACTTACAAATTTGTAAGACAAGAGGAGTTTTAGAGGCTGGAGTTAGTGTTAATGAATATAACCCCAGAGTGTGTAATCACTTACCTGATTTATAGAGTTAGACCTTGTAACAATTGTTTTTAATAGCTAACAATAAAAGTTAGTAGGAGTGCTTCTAAATCCTTCTTTTCCTATTTTGTTTAGTTACTGGAAATTATTTTAATTTTCTACCCTTTCTGTTCTACATCGATTTAATAGGTTTTCACAGTGACAGTGATTTATTTTTTGTATGTTAATAAAACCCCAGAGTGTAATTGCATCATTTACTGTTTGAAATAATACTTTTTTTTAAGCTGTACTGAAAAATATCTTCTTATAAGAATTTCTTAAAGGGACAGTTTACCCCAAATTTCTCTCCCCTTCAATTTGTTCCCAGTGATCTATTTTACCTGCTTAATTACCTGGTGTATTACATTGTTTACAAGTAGCTCCTTTACCCCTTTTTTGCATTTGAAATAGCTGCATTAGTATGTGGTTGCAATTTGATTGCTCTCACAGTGAAAAAATGTTTAAATTGCTGGAGATTATGGGGCAGATTTATCATCGGTCTGTCTGACATGATCCGCTCAGCAAATCATATCCAACAGACATTGCTGAATGCCGACAGCATACGCTGTCGGCATTTATTATTGCACAAGCAGTTTTTGTGAACTCCTTGTGCAATGTCACCCCTTGGAGATTTGCATTCAATCGGCCGCTAGCAGGGGGTGTAAATCAACCCGATCGTATTTGATCGGGTTAATTGCTGTCAGCCACTCAGAGCAGGTGGACCAGTTAAGGAGGCCGCTGCTTCTTAAATGCTGTTTACGGGGAGCCTAAAGGAAACAGGGGCATCATGGGCCATTCGGCCCTTGATAATTCGGCCCCTATATCTCCTTTTCTCCAGCCTTAAATTGTGACCTTTTGTTACAGACAGAATTATGTTTCAATGCATCAATGCCTCTTTTAGAAGAATGAGAAATGAGCCTGAATTAAAGGGCCATAGTAGTCAAAAAATGAAATGCTCTTATTCATTAGCACGTGTAATTTTAAGACTATCGTCCCTGCACTACTACTGTAGATATGCAACTAGTGTTGAAGATTGGATCAGTAAGGATGGGCGAATGTGTTTGTATTCGAATTCGAATGTTAGAACGAATGTTATTGTAGAAATTCAATTTACGTAATAGAATGTTGATAAGAACGAATATTCTTAAAAATTCGATTTTCGAATGCTATGTACAGTTTTTGAATGTCACATTCGAATTCAAATGTCACTTTTGAATTTGAATATTACATTTATAAAACATTGTAGACTAGAAACACTATTTCGAATTCAAATGTCACATTCGAATCGAATATCACATTCAAATCGAATATCACAATCAAATGTAAATATTACATTTATAAAACACAGTTGTAAACTAGAAATACTATTTTGAATTTGAATGTGACATTCAAATGCAGCATTCAAATTCGAATATTACATTTATTAAACACAGTTGTAGACTAGAAATACTATTTTAAATTTGAATGTGACATTCAAATGCAGCATTCAAATTCGAATATTACATTTATTAAACACAGTTGTAGACTAGAAATATTATTTCAAATTTGAATGTCAAATTCGAATTCGAATATTACATTTCGAAAATTGAATGAATACATAGCTAAACATTCTATTATTCGAACAAATATTTTTGAATTTTATTGAAAAATTCGAAACCGAAAATTCGAAAATAGAATGTTAGAATGCTATATAAACATTCGAAATTCGATTCGAACAAACGAATGTATTAAAATTCGTTTTAAATTTTGAATTTTTAGAAACATTCGCCCATCCCTATGGATCAGATGTATTCTCCACTCAGGGCCAGTAGTGATCTACTTGTGCCGAGTGGCTCTTCTACTGTGTGTTTACAGTAAACAGCAGTGTAGGGTCTATAGTCTAAAAATGACAAACAAATTAAAGCAAGTAATTTTCCTACCATTTTGACCTTTTACTTTTAAACATGATCTCGTCTAAACGATAAGATGCCTCAATAATGAACATCTATGAATGTACCTCATTGAGTAATTTCCGTATCCCTAAAAATGTTCCTTTCAAATAAACAAAAGATTTTTATTAAGACATATTTATTGGCATCAAATATGATACAAAGAAAGTTGAAGCCACAAAATGACAGATTACAATTCACCTAATAATTGTATAACATTCTGAATAATGTCTATTAAGTAAATATATCAGGTGCTTTGTGCTTGTATTTTCTTTTTGATTTACAGGGGATTCAAGGACACTTGCCTTCTTTTTTTCTAGTATTGGAAAACTGTTTCAAAGTATAGTTCCTGTCATCACCTATCTGAAGAAACTTGAATAAAAAAGAATTAATAATATTACACTGTGACACAAATAAAATTATCTCTGTAAAACAGACATGTTGTGCAGAAGGATTAGGACACATTGCTGACTATAAATTATTAACACTTTCTTCTCTGAGGTATTTTATTAACAAAGTCCTGAAAATATATGTGAATGAGAGGCATATTTATCAAGCTCCGTACAGAGCTTGATGTCCTGGGTTTCTGGCGAGCCTTTAGTCTAAAGACCGTTGCTCCATAACCTGTCCGCCTGCTCTGAGGCGGCAGGCAGAAATCAACCCGATCTAATATGATTGGGTTGATTGACACCCCCTGCTAGTGGATGCAAATCTGCAGGGGGCAGTATTGCACCAGCAGTTCACCAGAACTGCTGGTGCAATGATAAATGCCGAGAGCGTATGCTGTTGGCATTTATCGATGTGCAGAGGACATGATCTGCAATATCAGATCATGTCCGCTCGCACAATAATAAATAGGCCCCCGAATGTTAAAGGAGCAGTCAACACATTAGATTTACATAATCAACAAATGCAAGATAACAAGACAATGCAAAAGCACTTAGTCTGAACTTCAAATGAGTAGTAGATTATTTTATAACACATTTCAAAGTTATGTATATTTCCACTCCCCTTGTACCATGTGATAGCAATCAGCCAATCACAAATGTATATACTTAAGTCTGTGAATTTTTGCACATGCTCAGTAGGATATGGTGACTCAAAAATTGTAAATATAAAAGACTGTGCACAATTTTTTTAATGGAAGTAAATTGGAAAGTTGTTTAAAATTACATGCTGTATCTAAATCATGAAAATTTTATAAAACATGAGTGTCCCTTTAACTTATTTGAAAGAATCACAAGTTTGATATATAGAATGGTTAAACAAAAACATATATATCAAAGATACAGTCTGAAATTAAATCTTGTAAATGTAGAAAATGATGCAGAGAACAAGAGGACTATAGGAAGAAATGGCTATATACATATAGGTCAGTAAAAGGATCGTATGTCTCAGGTACTGATGCTTCAGATTATGATACAGACAATGAGAATGCCACTGTCTCCAAAAATTAGTCACTGACCCCCCAGCACAGAGGTGAAGGGGGTATGGAAGGAGAAGGGGAGAACGTAAGAGGAAAAATGTATCAAGATACAAATAAGACAGTACAAAATGAGAGGTAATGAAACAAGAGATGACAAATGCCAGAGGGGGATCAAGGAGTGGCCATCACAAGGGCTATTAGAAACAGTATTAAAACAAGTGAACTTCAAATTGTAAATCTATCATCTTTCAACCTAAATTTAGTTTGTTAGTCTCCTGAAAAAGGGTCTATTGTTTTGTCCAGCAAACAGACTGGATGAATTTGAGTTAATTAAAGGGACCTATAACACCTTCTAAAAATTGTTTAAACTAACTTATACTTACTAATAATAACAAACTAAGCATTAATCCCTATCCTTGATGCTCAGTTTACCCTAAACAGTTCAAGAAGAGTGTCTTCAATCAGGCTGCTGATCCGGCGCTTGGTAATGCTATGTATGCCGCCATATTGCCCCACAGGCACAGCAGTCAGGTGATGTGCATGGCAGATAATTGTATAAATAAAGTTAAGAGGATTATCAGAATGCTCCCTCACTGTGGTGCTAATCGAGTGCTGTATAAACATCATGTGTGCCTCATTTATATAAATAAACATTCAGTTTGTGCATTCATTGTTTTAAAATCAAAGCACTCAAAACTTTTTCTGTGTTAGAAGAAATACGTCTACACAGCTAGAGGAATGTTTGTTTTGCAAATAGCAAGCTACATGGGGAGGAGGGGGAGGAATCTTATAGAGGTGTGACAATTTATGGACCTAATTAAATAATCTATATTATAAAAAAATAAAGTTGATTTTACAAGAATTGCATACATAAAAATCATTGTGAAGCTTGCACACCAACATGTACTGTTTGCTTAAAATGTGGAGTCCTCCATTGGCTTGCTACCACAAGGGTCCAGTCACTCCCTTACCATTTTAAACAGATGAAGAAAGGTTTGAACTTGCTCAGTATAGTGTGCTTGCTACCACAAGGGTCCAGTCACTCCCTTACCATTTTAAACAGATGAAGAAAGGTTTGAACTTGCTCAGTATAGTGTGCTTGCTACCACAAGGGTCCAGTCACTCCCTTACCATTTTAAACAGATGAAGAAAGGTTTGAACTTGCTCAGTATAGTGTGCTTGCTACCACAAGGGTCCAGTCACTCCCTTACCATTTTAAACAGATGAAGAAAGGTTTGAACTTGCTCAGTATAGTGTGCTTGCTACCACAAGGGTCCAGTCACTCCCTTACCATTTTGCATGGGGAGGAGGGGGAGAGGCATGCTCCGTGTGAAGAAGGCAGCTGAATAACGCTGTATTTACATATTTTTACTACAAGATTTATGCACTAAGTGTGTAAGCGTCTTTTTAATGTCTAGTCTGTAAAATGTTTGAAGTACTGTGTTATCCAGCTGCCTTCTTCCCACGGAGCATGCCCCTCCTTCCTCCTCCCCACTCCTCCCGGTGTAGCCTGCTAATCTATTGCACTAAGTGCATAAATCTTGTAGAATGTAAATACAGCATTATTCAGCTGCAAGCATGTCTCTCCCCCTCATTCCTCCTCCCCACTCCTCCCGGTGTAGCCTGCTAATCTATTGCACTAAGTGCATAAATCTTATAGTAGAATGTAAATACAGCGTTATTCAGCTGCGAGCATATCTCTCCTCCTCCTTCCTCCTCCCCACTCCTCCCGGTGTAGCCTGCTATTCTATTGCACTAAGTGCATAAATCTTGTAGAATGTAAATACAGCATTATTCAGCTGCAAGCATGTCTCTCCCCCTCATTCCTCCTCCCCACTCCTCCCGGTGTAGCCTGCTAATCTATTGCACTAAGTGCATAAATCTTATAGTAGAATGTAAATACAGCGTTATTCAGCTGCGAGCATATCTCTCCTCCTCCTTCCTCCTCCCCACTCCTCCCAGTGTAGCCTGCTAATCTATTGCACTAAGTGCATAAATCTTATAGTAGAATGTAAATACAGCGTTATTCAGCTGTGAGCATATCTCTCCCCCTCCTTCCTCCTCTAGCTGTGCAGACGTATTTCTTCTAACACAAAAAAAACCCCACAGTGCTTTGGTTTTAAAACAATGAATGCACAGACTGAATGTTTATTTATATAAATGAGCCACACATGATGTTTATACAGCACTCGATTAGCACCACAGTGAGGGAGCATTCTGATAATCCTTTTAACTTTATTTATACAATTATCTGCCATGCACATCACCTGCCTGCTGTGCCTGTGAGCAACGTGCGTTACAACATGGCAGCATACATAGCAGCATTGAGCTCAGTATCACCATTCTGTTTGACAACACTCTTCTTGAATATACTGGGGGTAAGCTGCACAGACTGCCTAAAAATCCCTTTTTACTAAATATGGAGTACATTTATGAATTAAAAGCAGAAGTTAGTTTGCAGAATTTGCAGCAGGTGTTTAGTGTCCCTTTAAAGATCTTCACTTCTTTTCAAGAAAGATTGTTCTTTCACAGACAACAGACAAAAAATATCAGTTTACACAATCTAACCTAAACTCAAACAAGAGGACATGGGTATACTAAAGTATCTAAAATCCCTTCTTGATCAAATAATGATGTATGTAGAATCCAGATAAAGAATTTCACAAATACAAACAGGTTTGCAGTTGATTTCAACAAATAAGGCAACTCTTGTTTCTTGTTCATGCAGTGAATAGTTTTGTTAAAGTGGTTGAAAAAGATATTGAGAGACTATTACTTATCAATGCTGCCCAGAATAAATTGACAATACCAGAAAGGTAAGCTGTGAACAAATTAAGCAATTAACCCAATTTTTTCATTAAGCTTGTTTTTTTAACCCATTGGGGCCAATTTACCAAAGTGCGAGCAGACATGATACCATGTAGCGTATCATGTCAGTCGCCAATCAATAAATGCCGACAACGATTTATCATTGCACAAGCAGTTCTGGTGAACTGCTTGTGCAATGCCGCCCCCTGTAGATCCACGGCCAAATGGCCACTAGCAGGGGGCGTCAATCAGCCCGTTCTTATAGGATCGGGTGGATTGAAGACCGCAGCCTCAGAGGCAGCGGTCTTAAGACTGCTGCTTCATTACTACTTTTTCCGGCAAGCCTGAAGGCTCATGCGGAAACAGGGACATCAAGCTCCATTCAGAGCTTGATCATTCGGACCCTTACACTTTACTTCATGTCTCAAGTCACGCTAAATATACTAGCACAGTTTTGGCTTTCACTCAAGAACAAACTATAACTTTCAGCGCTATTTAGTATGGTCAAAATTTCCATTAAAATTATAAATTGTGCTAAAGCAATGTCGCTGTGCTAACCACTCTCTGGTAAATGTGATTTACCATGGACTTTTAATATTAAATTGCGTGCTAATGTTAGCTCAATCCAGTGATATTGCATATCCTTATCGTGACCAGTGCTATCATTAGCACGCCAATTGTAATCTGACCCTTTGTTGGGAATAGGCAGTGTAAATGAAAAAATAGGGAATTATTTTGATTTCTTTCTGGGCCCCTTCATGCCGACTTTACCTTCCTATTTAAAAGACACACTTTACTTGTGGAGAAAATTAGATGGAATTACAGTTACAGAATTAACTTTCTAGTGGCTATTAATGTTGAAGGCCTAAACTCCTCAATCGGACCATCATGATGTAGGGATTGCTGTGAGTAGACACATTTTGGACACAATAGTAGTTGAAGTATATTGAACACTCAGCTATGTTATACAACTATTACAGTTTATTTTAACTATTAATGTGTTTTCATTTTAAGGTCAAATGGGAACAGTCTGAGCAGTTGAGATGCTAAATAAAAACGACAGAAATATTTGACTAACATATGAGAAGACTGATTCAGAATTCCTTTTCTGGACATAAAAATTACATAGTAGGTGAGGTTTAAAGAAGACAGAAGTCCGCTGAGTTCAACCTATACAGAGATTACCTAATTAAACAATTAGAAAGAAGGTAACACATAGGCACATAGAATTACAGAAAAAAACAGCTACTAATAGTATTTTAGAGGCTTCTAGTGTACATCCATAATCTTTGAAAAAAGGTGTGCTGGTAGGACAGTTTCTCTGTTTAAGTAGAAACTGCTCATCTCATATAAGATTTAAGATGCATGCTAAGGTCATACAACAGAGATTTAGAAACCGAGGATATTCAAATTGGACTATTAGAAGAGTAGTTAGAAGAGCAAAGAAAACTAATAGTGATGAATTACTAAATGGGACAAAGCCAAAAAATAGAGTGCAAAATTAGGATTATTTCTAAATTTATGGCCAGATTGCGAGTGGAGCATTCCACTCAGTAATACTGGTGCGTGCTAGTTGAGCGCAACTTGCAGGGAAGCTTTCCGCTCAAGAGAGCGCACTTCCATAGGCCACAATTGGAGCCTTGTTCTTATGCTGTCAGACATGGCAGAGAATCTGTTGTAGCGAAGGAGATAAGTTGCGAAGCATTGGGCAGCACATTTTAAATATATATGAATACACATATAAACACATACATATATATGTACTGTATATATGCATATACATATATATATTTGTAGGAATAACATGATCCCTATAGACCACAATGTAAAGGCACTTTTCAGTGTCACTTTTTTTCTAACACCCCATATCCCCTCACTTTAACCTCTTAAGGCTGCTTTGTGCAGATATTATTTAAAAAAATAAAGATGAAAAAAAAAAATATTTTAACAACAAATGTTGCACTTAATTTTGGTAGCTATGCTGGGACATGTTTTAAATTAACCAGAGGTCTGATTAATTTTTGGAGCGCTAATTGCTACAGCAAGCTCGTAATTTCTGGTTATTTATCGTGCGCCCGTAAACAGGCGAATTTGCCGTTTATGGGCGCACAATAAATCTAGCCCTTAATGATCAGTGGAAAAACCTATGACATGTTATTAATAAAAATTGACATTATCTGACCATCAATAAAAATATTAAACAAATGGTGGGGGAAAGACCACTAATGGCAGCTAGACATGCACCAAGTCTTATAGACAAGCCAGTAAAAATGTATTTTGTCAGAAGTTATTTTACATCTAACTGGCTGTGCAAAAGTAAAATTGAGGGAAGCTTCCCATGTGGAAAATGTGTGTACTGCCCATGGACATCCGGATGAGAGGGGGCAAGAGGCGTGTTTGCCCCCTCCATGGAATTTTGCTCTGGGTAAAAAGTCAGGCAAAAAAGGAGGAAAGTTAACTGACAGACTGCGACTAGTAGTTGAATGTACCGGAGGGCACATTGTGGAGAGCTCTTTAAATATTGCAATTTGTAACAATTCAGCAACCAAAAAGACAATTCATAACTCAGCTGACACTTTATTGAAATAAGTACACTCTTTCTTTTAAAAAAAATCAGCTCTTCAAGCTCAATCCATATATATATAGCAATACGCTCACCTGTTTTAAGCTCCTTCTATGCAATAAGAGTAAGGTCTACACCGGCTTAGTGCACTGACCACGAACTGATCTATTTGGGCGTCCGATTTGAAATAGAGAGTAATATTCCCTGCGCTGAGTTGTGTAAGCTCCCTAACCTAAAGGGTCCCCTCAGAGCGCTAATAGTCAGAAGAAATGAGAGAAATGTGGTAGGGTGTGGAGAGCGCTATCAAAGCTGTTACACTAAGGAGAGACTATATAATCTATTTCAATATGTTAGTCTGTGGGCTAAAAGAATATATAATATGCCCAGATAGTGCAATGGGCGTCCTCCTTGGCTGTTCCGTGCAGCTAGACGCAGCTCCCAGTCTTAGGCCCTGCCCATGGAGTGGAATACCAGCTTCACAGGCTTTAGAACTGGTGTAAAGTAGATTCACCAAAAAAGTGCAAAATTCAGCCATAGATCCAATCAAAACAATCTTTATTCACAAATATTTAAAAAAACAGCAAATATAATCTAAAGCTGTAGTGGTAATGGCAGAAAAAAAGTCTGACGTGCTTCAGTTGATCACAGCTGTACTCATAGGGGTCAATTTACTAAAGTGCAGATGGACATGATACGATGTAGCGTATCATGTCCGCCACATATTGATAAATGACGACAGCATACGCTGTCAGCATTTATCATTGCACAAGCAGCTCTGGTGAACTGCTTGTGCAATGCTGCCCCCTGCAGATTTGCGGCCAATCAGCCGCTAGCAGGGGGTGTCAATCAGCCCGATCGTATAGAATCAGCGGATTGAAGATGCAGCCTCAGAGGCTCAGAGGCAGCGGTCAAGTTATAGAGCAGCGGAAACAGGGGCATCAAGTTCCATTCGGAGCTTGATAATTCGGCCCCATCTTCTGCCTCTTCTTTCTAAGATACCTCTTCTCATACATTAATTAAAATCAAATCTTCTTTAACTCTTAACTGTCTTGTGTACTATTCATTAATACAATTTATATACAGTATAGGCTTCTATCTGGACTACTAAATAACATCATAATTCACTGTCAATATAACAAATTTAAATCATAAAACATATTGACCCAGATTACAAGTTTTGCGGTATGGCTTTACCACTTTTAAAAATGGCCTTTGATTGTGGAATGGTCAGCTACTTGATATTACAAGTCACGCGTTATGGCTTTACCGCTAGCATTATAGCCTATACCGCAACGATCCATTCCGCAATCAAAGACCAGTAGTTAGGGATTTTGCAAAACAAAAATGTTTCAAAAAACTCATAAAAACATGTTACAAAGTACACTAACAACCAACTGCCTATTAACCCCTAAACTGCCACCCTGCATCGCAAATACTACAATAAACCTATTAAACTCTAATCCACCGCCCACCCAAATCGCGACTACCTAAATTAAAGTATTAACCCCTAATCCACCACCTACTGCATCGCTAGCACCTAATCAACCAATCAACCTATTAACCCCTAATCTGCCATCTCCCTGCATCACTAACACCTAATCAACCTATTGTCAGGGTTTCACCCTGATTTGTTTGCTATTTGCTGCTGGTTGCCATTTTACTTACCTCTCTCACTGAATTTGATGCAGAGTGTGTAACGCTGCTCTCTCATCTGGGTGCCCTCTTATGGCCAAACTGGTGAACATCATCAGTGTGAGACAGGTTGCAGTCCCAGAATTATGATGTCACACTTATTATTTAAAGAGCCTCTGTTCAGTATGCTTTTGCCCTTGCATTGTCTCAGACTTGTTTGTTAGTTCCTGTGTTCCAGTTCCAGTTCCAGTGTATTACCTGGCTTGTCTGATGTCCCTTCTGGTTCCTGATCCCTGGCTTGTTCCTGACTCTGCTGTTTTCCCAGTTAATGATCCCAGCTCATCTGACTACTCAATTTGGCTCCTGACTCGGCTCGTCTGCCTACCAGCTCTGCTTTGACTCCTGGCTTGTGGACTTTTTATTATGTTTTTTGTTATTAATAAAGGTGTGATTGGGGGCGGAGCCAGCACTCAGCCGAGATGGCTGCTCCAGAGTGAGCTCCGTATCTCAATGGGGGCCAAGCTACATGAATCTGGGAACATTGGAGGAGAACACGGCAGTAAAGTGCCTATGAAGAGGTATTAATGTAAGCAGACACTCTGTAAGGCATTCCGGAATGGCTAAGGAGAAGATGAGGGCTCTTTAAACATATCCCCTACGCGCCATTAGCCAAGCCTAGGAGATCGCACCTACGATTCATAAATCTCCAACTGCAACCAGAAGGGGCTACTCCTGGGGCTATTATAAGCCTAAAACCAACAAACCAGCCTCAGGAAAAGAGAGATAACTACCATATAGAAGCTCCAAAATCAAAACGGATCACTTTCATTTCTGCCCGAGCACCCGGTGCAGTATTATGACCACTCAGTGTATTAGAGGCCTATACTAATAAAGAACTACGCCTATTATATTGCATGCGGCCTCCCTGACATATGAACTCTTGCTACTAAGCTAGCTGCTTGCAGCAGCAACAGGACAAGGTCGTATACTACCACCGATTGGGAATAAAGGAAGATGCCCTAGAAAAACGGATCCCATGAGGTAACGACACTCACGCTATTTACAGGTCAGAGTGAGTACATTTTGAGCAACGCACTGCGCAAACATAAGGAAGCCACACACTTCAGCATATTCGCATTGAAACACAACATGTATATTGCCCATAAAATATACGGGTAACTATCCCCTCTTATAGAACTCTATGAACCTCAGCAGATATATAAAAATGTTGAACTCGGGGGCCAAGCAGAGGTCTGCTATAAACTACGGACTTGCAGCAAAAGGGCCAGCCATGACTTGGTGTGGACTTAAAGATGCGAATGACTACAATCTCATCTTATTTACAAGGAATCACATCTTGATTTGATGGTGCCTCCTAACAGAAGGGGAACAGTTGGCTATGAACAGTTAACGCAATGGTTTTTAGAATGTTTTCCAGTTATTGTTGTTAAAGTGTACTGCCTATGTCAGAAGGGTAGAAGTTGAGCATTCATAGTCAGAGGAGATTTTTACAGTCTATTCCCTGTGTTAGGTGATGTGTTACTTCCATACTAACCAATATTGCAGTCATATGTATACAAATTTTCTTAGATAATATGCCTGTGCTACCACAATTTTTTTGCTGCTCCATCACTTTAAATGACCCAAATTAAAAACCAAATGGCAATTATAGTCATTGGAACACACAATTTTTCCTAACTAAAGGTACCCCTACTTAGAAATGATTTCAGACAAACCAATAAATTGTTTGGCAATATGGTATTACTAATATATTCCTCATAAAGTCATGCTGTTCTCTATTATTTTCCTTCCCAACTTAGTCGAGTTCCTAGAGTGGCCTATGGGTTTATTGAGCAGGCTTTCATTTTGATTGGCACTCAGGCTACCTGCGATTTATATTATATGTGTTATAATTCTGTGAAGCTCATTGGGCTGTGACCCCTATTACTCTTGCATCGGATTATGTGTAATTGGTCATACTTAAACTGTAATAGCTTCTCTATTCCTTCCTACTAAACCAAATTTGATTTGCTAGAACACTTATATCTATGATACTAGCGCTAAACAAAGTAATGTATATAACTGTACTCAGCTGCAGCGCTAGGTACAGTGTGTGTTCAGTACTGATAGTGCTAAATACGGAGTATGTTAGGTACAGTAGGTACTTGGTATTGAGTGTGCTAGGTATAATGTGTGCTAGGTGCTGGTCACACTACTGTATGTGATAGATACTGTGAGGGCTGGGTGTGTGTGTGCTAGGTGCTGTGTGCGCTAGGTGCTGTGTGTACTAGGTGTTGTGTGTGCTATGGGCTGCGAATGCTAGGTGCTGTACGAGCTAGGTGCTATATGAGCTAGGTGCTGTATGAGCTAGGTGCTGTATGTGCTAGGTACAGAGTGTGCTGGGTGCTTTATATGCTGGGTACTGTATGTGCTGGTTACTGTATGTGTTGGGTACTGTATGTGCTAGGTACTGTGTGTGCTAGGTAAAGTGTGTGCTAGGTACTATATATGCTAGATACTGCTTGTCCTAAGTACTATATGGGCTAGGTACTGTATGTGCTAGGTACAGTGTGTGCTAAGTACTATATGTGCTGGGTCCTGCTTGTGCTGGGTTCTGTAGGTGCTGCTGGTAATGTGTGCTAGGCACGGCGTAGGCTTAGTGCAGCGTGTACTGGGTATAGCGTGTGCTGGGTGCAGTGGGTGCTAGGTTCAATGTGTGCCAGGTACCAAGTGTGCTCGGTAAGGTGGGTGCTGGGTACGGCATTTGCTAGGTATCATGTGTGCTAGGTTTTATGTGTGCTAGATATCATGTGTGCTAGGTGTCGTGTGTGCCAGGCATCAAGTGTACTCGGTACCATGTGGGCTGGGTACAATGTTTGCTAGGTTCAACCTGTGCTAGGTACCGCGCGTGCTAGGCAAGGTGGGTGCTGGGTACGGCGTGTGCTAGGTATAGCGTGAGCTAGGTACAGTGGGTGCTAGGTACCATGTGTGCTAGGTACCATGTGTGCTAGATATAATGGGAGCTAAGCATGGCGTGTGCTAGGTACAATATGTGTTAGGTTCAATGAGTGCTAGGTACTGCGTGTGCTCGGTAAGGCGGGTGCTGGGTATGGCGGGTGCTGGGTACGGCGTGTGCTAGCTATAGAGTGAGCTAGGTATCATGTGTGCTAGGTTTCATGTGTGCTAGATATCATGTGTGCTAGGTGTCGTGTGTGCCAGGCATCAAGTGTACTCGGTACCATGTGGGCTGGGTACAATGTTTGCTAGGTTCAACCTGTGCTAGGTACCGCGCGTGCTAGGCAAGGTGGGTGCTGGGTACGGCGTGTGCTAGGTATAGCGTGAGCTAGGTACAGTGGGTGCTAGGTACCATGTGTGCTAGGTACCATGTGTGCTAGATATAATGGGAGCTAAGCACGGCGTGTGCTAGGTACAATATGTGTTAGGTTCAATGAGTGCTAGGTACCGCGTGTGCTCGGTAAGGCGGGTGCTGGGTATGGCGGGTGCTGGGTACGGCGTGTGCTAGCTATAGAGTGAGCTAGGTATCATGTGTGCTAGGTATCATGTGTGCTAGGTATCATGTGTGATAGGTATCCTGTGTGCTGGTTACAGCGTGTGCTAGGTGCAGCGTGTACTAGGTGCAGAGTATGCTAGGTGCAGAGTGTCCTAGGTGCAGAGTGTCCTAGGTGCAGAGTGTCCTAGGTGCAGAGTGTCCTAGGTGCAATAAGTGTGCTAGGTGCAATCAGTGTGCTAGGTGCACTGAGTGTGCTAGGTGCAATGAGTGTGCTAGGTGCAATGAGTGTTAGGTTCCGCATGTGCTAGGTGTAATATGTGCCGGGTACAGAATGTGCTAGGTGCAATGTGTGCTAGGTACAATGTGTGCTAGGTACCATGTGTGCTAGGTACCATGTGTGCTAGGTACAGTGTGTGTAGGTACAGTGTGTGCTAGGTACAGTGTGTGCTAGGCACAATGTGTGCTAGGCACGGTGTGTGCTGGGCACAGTGTGTGGTATTTACAATGTGTGCTAGGTACAACGTGTGCTAGGTACAGTGTGTGCTAGGTACAGTGTGTGCTAGGTGCACTGTGTGCTAGGTACAATGTGTGCTAGGTACGGTGTGTGCTAGGTACAATGTGTGCTAGGTACAGTGTGTGCTAGGTACAATGTGTGCTAGGTGCACTGTGTGCTAGGTACAATGTGTGCTAGGTACGGTGTGTGCTAGGTACAATGTGTGCTAGATACAGTGTGTGCTAGGTACAGTGTGTGCTAGGTGCACTGTGTGCTAGGTATAATGTGTGCTAGGTACGGTGTGTGCTAGGTACAATGTGTGCTAGGTACAGTGTGTACTAGGTGCAATGTGTGCTAGGTACAATGTGTGCTAGGTACAATGTGTGCTAGGTTCAGCGTGTGTTAGGCGTAATATGTGCCGGGTACAGTGTGTGCTGGGTACAGTGGGTGTTAGGTATAATGAGTGTCAAGTACAGTGTGTGCTAGGTGTAATATGTGCTGGGCACTGTGTGTGCTGGGTACGGCATGTGCCAAGTACAATGAGTGTTAAGTACAGCGTGAGTTAGGTATAAGATGTGCTAGGTGCAATGAGTACTAGGTACAATGAGTGCTAGGTGTAACGAGTGCTGGGTTTAGTGTGTGCTAGGCACAATGAGTGCTAGGTACAGTGGTTGAACAGTGGTTGAAGTACAGTGTGTACTAGGTACAATGTGCATCTCACTTATCTCTGGAATTTTTCTTCTTTTTTTTTTTTTTTCTTGTTACCTGCATCACAAGATGTTGACCGAACCTGCTCCTTAATCTATATGGACAAATCCATTAATACATGTTACTGCAACCTATCCTGACATGATCTTTGGAGCATTAAATTTAATTTATAAGTACCACCTCCCCCCCCTTCCCATATTCAAAGCCCACACCAGGGTTCAATCTTGGTGAATTATTTTCACCACAAATCCATGCAATTCACTTATGATGTATCAATGTTTTGACAGCTATTGCAACCGGACCTGCGTGTCCGATCCTTTTGTTTGTGTATGTTTGAACAGAGGTCCTGCGTGCCCCCAAGTGTTACTTTTCATTCTAAAACTGAATAAAAATTCATTTACAAAAAAAAAAAAAAGGTGTGATTATTTTTGCACTCATGTGTGCTAGGTTTCATGTGTGCTAGATATCATGTGTGCTAGGTGTCGTGTGTGCCAGGCATCAAGTGTACTCGGTACCATGTGGGCTGGGTACAATGTTTGCTAGGTTCAACCTGTGCTAGGTACCGCGTGTGCTAGGCAAGGTGGGTGCTGGGTACGGCGTGTGCTAGGTATAGCGTGAGCTAGATACAGTGGGTGATAGGTACCATGTGTGCTAGGTACCATGTGTGCTAGATATAATGGGAGCTAAGCACGGCGTGTGCTAGGTACAATATGTGTTAGGTTCAATGAGTGCAAGGTACCGCGTGTGCTCGGTAAGGCGGCTGCTGGGTATGGCGGCTGCTGGGTACGGCGTGTGCTAGCTATAGAGTGAGCTAGGTATCATGTGTGCTAGGTATCATGTGTGCTAGGTATCATGTGTGATAGGTATCCTGTGTGCTGGTTACAGCGTGTGCTAGGTGCAGCGTGTACTAGGTGCAGAGTGTGCTAGGTGCAGAGTGTCCTAGGTGCAGAGTGTCCTAGGTGCAGAGTGTCCTAGGTGCAGAGTGTGCTAGGTGCAATGAGTGTGCTAGGTGCAATGAGTGTGCTAGGTGCAATCAGTGTGCTAGGTGCACTGAGTGTGCTAGGTGCAATGAGTGTGCTAGGTGCAATGAGTGTTAGGTTCCGCGTGTGCTAGGTGTAATATGTGCCGGGTACAGAATGTGCTAGGTGCAATGTGTGCTAGGTACAATGTGTGCTAGGTACCATGTGTGCTAGGTACAGTGTGTGTAGGTACAGTGTGCGCTAGGTACAGTGTGTGCTAGGCACAATGTGTGCTAGGCACGGTGTGTGCTGGGCACAGTGTGTGGTATTTACAATGTGTGCTAGGTACAATGTGTGCTAGGTACAATGTGTGCTAGGTACAGTGTGTGCTAGGTGCACTGTGTGCTAGGTACAATGTGTGCTAGGTACGGTGTGTGCTAGGTACAATGTGTGCTAGGTACAGTGTGTGCTAGGTACAATGTGTGCTAGGTGCACTGTGTGCTAGGTACAATGTGTGCTAGGTACGGTGTGTGCTAGGTACAATGTGTGCTAGATACAGTGTGTGCTAGATACAGTGTGTGCTAGGTGCACTGTGTGCTAGGTATAATGTGTGCTAGGTACGGTGTGTGCTAGGTACAATGTGTGCTAGGTACAGTGTGTGCAAGGTACAATGTGTGCTAGGTACAATGTGTGCTAGGTACAGTGTGTACTAGGTGCAATGTGTGCTAGGTACAATGTGTGCTAGGTACAATGTGTGCTAGGTTCAGCGTGTGTTAGGCGTAATATGTGCCGGGTACAGTGTGTGCTGGGTACAGTGGGTGTTAGGTATAATGAGTGTCAAGTACAGTGTGTGCTAGGTGTAATATGTGCTGGGCACTGTGTGTGCTGGGTACGGCATGTGCCAAGTACAATGAGTGTTAAGTACAGCGTGAGTTAGGTATAAGATGTGCTAGGTGCAATGAGTACTAGGTACAATGAGTGCTAGGTGTAACGAGTGCTGGGTTTAGTGTGTGCTAGGCACAATGAGTGCTAGGTACAGTGGTTGAACAGTGGTTGAAGTACAGTGTGTACTAGGTACAATGTGCATTTCACTTATCTCTGGAATTTTTCTTCTTTTTTTTTTTTTTCTTGTTACCTGCATCACAAGATGTTGACCGAACCTGCTCCTTAATCTATATGGACAAATCCATTAATACATGTTACTCCAACCTATCCTGACATGATCTTTGGAGCATTAAATTTAATTTATAAGTACCACCTCCTCCCCCCCCTCCCATATTCAGAGCCCACACCAGGGTTCAATCTTGGTGAATTATTTTCACCACAAATCCATGCAATTCACTTATGATGTATCAATGTTTTGACAGCTATTGCAACCGGACCTGCGTGTCCGATCCTTTTGTTTGTGTATGTTTGAACAGAGGTCCTGTGTGCCCCCAAGTGTTACTTTTCATTCTAAAACTGAATAAAAATTCATTTACAAAAAAAAAAAAAAAGGTGTGATTATTTTTGCACTTCATGTCTCAGTTTGGTTCCTGGTACCCCGACATTATGCAAGGGCCATTAATCCTGACAGTGCTAATAATCCACCTTTACCCACCATCATTTCCAGGATGGATGAACAGGATCACCGCTTGGATTAATTTGCACTAGCCCTGCAAACCCTTCTGACTCACACTGCACATTTGGATCAGAGTGTCCCATAAGTTATGGCTGCTCCTTTCTGCTGCTGCACCTTGTCCTACCAGGAGCATGTCCAGTTCTGCACCTCTACCTCAGCGATATGGAGGCAAACCTAATCAGTGCAGAGGGTTTTTGAACCAGGTGGGCATTTATTTTGAGATGTTACCTCAGGCGTTTTCCTCTGACAGAGCTAAGGTGGGATTTCTCATCTCTTTACTCTCTGACATGGTTCTTGCTTGGGATAATCCCTTGTGGGAGACTAATAAACAAGTGATTTCAAATTACCCTGAATTTTTGGTCTCCTTTCGAAGGGTATTTGATTTTCCAGCTCGCCGCTCCTCTGCTGCTAAACTACTCATGTCCATTTAGCAAGGTACGAGATCTGTTGCTCAGTATGCCATTGAGTTCTGTACGCTTGCCGCAGAGGTAGGTTGGAACAATGAAGCCCTGGTTGCTGCCTTCTTTCATGGGCTCTCTGATGAGATTAAAGACAAAGTTGCTGCCAGAGATTTACCAGAGGATCTTGAGGCATTGGTGTCTTTTTTAATCCTAATTGACATCAGACTCAGAGAGCAGCCCTCTTTCAAGGAGCGCTTGCAGAAGCCTCCTGTTCCATTGTCTCCTACGTGTTCGTTCCCACCCATGCCTCCCTCTCCTCCCATGCCTCCTGGTCCCGAGTTACCAGGTACTGCTGAGCCAATGAAGTTGGGATTCACACGTCTCTCCATGGCGGAGAAGGCCTTTCGGAGGAGGGAGGGGCTCTGTCTATTGTGGGTTACAGGGCCACTTTTTAAAGTCTTGTCCTACATGGCCGGGAAATGCTCGCACCTAAGGTCGTGTTGGGGGCAGACCTTGGGTGGTTTATCCTCATCCCCGGAACCGCTAAATGAGAAACTTTTGATCACGGTTGTCCTTTCCTAGGTGGACTCCTCCATAGTCACCAGGGCTCTTGTTGACTCTGGTGCTGCGGGCTATTTCATTGACAGTGCTTTTGTATCAAAGCACTCCATTCCTGTATTGCCTCAGTCCGTTCCACTTGCTATTGAGGCCATTGATGGCAGGCCCCTTCAGCCCACACTCGTTACTCATGAAACCACTCCGTTTTCCATGGCTGTTGGGGCTCTCCATTTTGAAACCCTCTAGTTCCAGGTGATAAACTCTCCCCATTTTCTGGTTGTTTTGGGTTATCCCTGGCTCCAAAAGCACAATCATCTTTCTATTAAGAATGCTTACAATATTCTGCTCATTATGGAACTATTTGACCACCTCAAGGGAGCTACGGTCTTTTCTAAACTTGATTTGAAAGGAGCGTACAATCTCGTTAGGATCAAGGAGGGCCTTGAATGGAAAACAGCATTTAACACCAGGAGCGGGCATTATAAATATTTTGTAATGCCTTTTGACCTATGTAATGCTCCTGCTGTTTTCCAGGAATTTATTAATGATGTCCAATGAGATATGTTGCAACAGTGTGTTGTGGTGTACTTAGATGACATCCTTATACACTCACCCACACTTAAGGCTCATCGTTCTGATGTCACACCGGTAATTCAGAGACTACATGAGAACAGCCTGTTTTGCAAACTCAAGAAATGTGAGTTCCATCAGACTCAAGTAACCATCTTAGGTTATGTAATCTCCATTGCAGGGTTCTCTATGGATCCCGACAAGTTGTCTGCAGTTCTTCAGTGGCCTTGCCCAGTTGGTCTTCAGTCTATTCAATGTTTTTTTGGGCTTCGCCAACTACTATAGAAAGTTTATTAAAAACTTTTCTTCCTTGGTCAAACCTATCACAGACATGACCCGTAAAGAGAATGATCCACTCCATTAGTCACCTACTGCCATTAAGGCCTTTGAGAGTCTTAATACTGCCTTGTTGCCACTCCAGTTCTGGCTCATCCTAACCCTGTCCTGCCTTTTTGTTCTTGAGGTCGATGCGTCTGAGACTGGATTAGGTGTTCTCTTGCCTCAACATCCTATGCCTGACAGTTCCTTGCATCCGTGCAGTTTCTTATCTAAGAAATTGTCTCCATTGGAGTACAATTATGAAATTTGCGACAGGGAATTACTGGCCATAATTTTGACACTCAAGGAATTGAGGCATCTTCTAGCTATCTATCCGAAGCAAAACATTTGTTGCCCCAACAGGCCAGGTGGGCGCTATTTTGGTCTTGGTTTAATTTTGTGGTCTCCTACCTGCCTGGTAGTAAGAATGATAGGGCTGATGCCCTCTCTTGACAATTTTCGCCTCTGTCCAAGGAGGAGTCTGTACCTACTCAAATTATACGTCCTGACCATATTTTGGCCACCATACGTACTAATTTGACTTCTCCCTTGGGGGAGGAGATCCTGGCTGCACAAACCAATGCACCTCTGGAGAAACCTAGTGGTAAGTGCTTTGTACCTGAGAATCATCAAACTAAACTATTGCACACTTACCACTATCCTAAAGCCGCAGGTCACCCGGACAAGAACCATTATTTGGTCTGTCACTCTGCAATTCTGGTGGCCAAGTCTTCATTCTAATGTTGCTGCATATGTTGCCTCCTGCTCAGTCTGTGCACAGAACAAGACTACTCAATGTCTTCCTGTGGGTCTTCTCTAACTAATTGCTAATGGTGAACGTCCTTGGACACATCTTTCCATGGACCTCATCGTCAAACTCCCTGTTTCCAATGGCAATACTGTTATCGTAATGGTTGTTCACCGTTTTTCTAAAATGTCACATTGCATTCCCTTGATGAAGCTGCCTACCGCTCAGGAGCTTGCTTAAATTTTTGCCCAGGAGGTCTTCCATTTACATGGGTAACCCAAGGATATAGTCTTAGACCGGGGTAGCCAGTTTGTCTCCAGATTTGGCGCTCCTTTTGTGCTTAAATGGGGATCCAGCTTTCCTTCTCCTCTGCATATCACCCTCAATCCATTGGGGCTGCGGAACGGTCAAATCAAGATCTGGAACAGTTCCTCCATTGCTATGTCTCAGATCACCACAATAATTAGGGTATTCCGGCTTTGGAGGAGCATCTCCGGCAACTCCGTTCCACGTGGCTGCAGATTTAGTATTGCCTTCAGCGGTCTATGCAGCACCAAAAATTCCATGCTGATCATAGGCGTCTGCCCGCTCCTTCCTACCAGGTTGATGAGAGGGTTTGGTTGTCCTCCCACAACTTGAACATTTGTGTGCCTTCCAATAGAATGGCTCCCCATTATGTTGGTCCTTTTCAAATACTCTGACGGGTCAATCCTGTTGCCTATGCTCTTGTAATAACCCAAATTATTATTTATTTTTTTATTTTATTTTTTTTAAAAACAAGCTTTATTGGTGACAAGATGAGTTATACATAACACTGAAGTTCAAAAGCTTACAAATAAGTATAAACAGACATATAAATTATTGTAACTGATTGCTCTTGCTGGTCTGTAGTTGTAAATACAGTGTTGGATTGAACAGTGAGGTAGTAGTCATGTTAGAGTCTCATACTTGTCCTTGCTTACTTTTTCTGCAAGCGTGGAGGTTGAGCTTGTTATGGCTTTTCGAGAAAAAACAAATTTTTGTCTTATAAGACAATAACTGATAAACAGAAACTTTACTTTTGAACTATATGTCAGGCATTTATAAGTTCTCTTCAATAGTTTCCAGCATTTTTGACACAGATTGCTGGACATCTAAAGGTGCCTGGCATTTTCGCACACGTGTGTGCTAGTACAGTATTAGAGGAAAGAGAGAAGCTTGAGAGGGGTAAAGTATGGGGAAAGGTGAAGGAGAGGAGAGAAGGAGGAAGAGAGAAAAAAAAAAAAAAAAGGGGGGGGGGAGGGGGAAAAATGGTAGGGGGGAGAGGAGGGAGAGGAAGAGGGGACAATGTGAAAAAACGGAGGTGTGGGCAGGGGTAAGATGCATGGTACCAACAGTGAGGTTCATTCATTGAGTTCCAGCCAGTTATACGTGTTTTAGATTATAATCCCCTGCCCTCCCAGGTTAAGGTCATCATCTCATGCGTTGCGATCTTACCTATTTTTAGAAAATGATAGCGTTCTAGCCTCAGTAGATCTCCCACCCTCTCCTCCCACTCTCTAAGGCTCGGGGTCTGTGCGCTCTTCCAGTGTACAGGTATGAGTCCTTTAGCACTATTGAGCATCACAAGGAAGAGGAGGTACTTATCTTCACCAATAATCTTGGGGAATCCGTGGGATATCAGGTATGTCGATTTTGGGGGGATTATGATCTTTAGGCAGTTACTCATCGCACCCAGCACCCCCTCCCAGAACGGTCTTATACGTGGGCAGTCCCACCAAATGTGGAGGATCGTTCCCTCTCCCCCACAGTCCCTCCAGCACCCCCCACCAACTTGAGGATATATCCTATGAAGTCTAGCGGGGGTGAGATACCAACAACTTAGGAGCTTGTAGTGCATTTCCTGTATTCTCGCTGAGACCGATACCTTCTTAGATTTCAGAAATATTTTTTCCCAGTCTTTGGGTGTGATTTCTGCGTTCAACTCGTTTTGCCACGCTATGACATATGACGGGAGCTCAGTCCCGCCCTTTGTTAGGAGCATCTTGTATAGTTGCAAGATCAGATGCGCAGGGGTCTGCTGCATTGTGCAGAGCAGTTCAAATTGTGTCCTGCGTCGGTTAAGCGCGGATCGCTCCTTGTGTGTGGAGTAATAGTGCGTGATCTGCGCGAGTCTGAACCAAGAAGCAAAGATGTTTTCGTCCCACTCTCGTAATTCTGTGAGTGGTTTGATTTTTTCTTGTTGAAGGATGTTTGAGATTGACATCTCAGCAAGGGCGAGCTCATCCCCCAGTACATGAGGTTTGATTTCCATACCGAGATCCGGGTTGTCATGGATCGGTACGTTGGGAGAGGCTCTGGAAGATACAAAGGACTCTTTGTCCAGGATCTTGTCCCAGGCCCGAAAGGTGTCTGCTATCAACGGGTAAAAAGACAACCTCGAAGGGCGATTTCCTTCTGTTATCCATGCCAAAGACCCGACGTTTCGTCTCTTGAGAATCTCATTGTCTATCTGAATCCATCTGTTATTAGGGGCCTTCCTGCACCACTCCACGATGCGCTGTAAAGAGATAGCTCTCTGATACTCTCTCAACAGCGGGACCCCCAGCCCCCCCCCTCTCTCTAGGAAGGTAGATGGTACTTCGCTTAATTCTGGGTTTGACTCCGTTCCATATGTACCGCTCCATAGCGGTTTGAATGTGCTTGAGGTAAGTGGAGGCTGCCGACGCTGGGATTGTCTGCATTATATACAAGACTCTGGGTAGAATATTCATTTTTACCACCCCTATGCGCCCCAGCCATGAGATGGTTTTCTTTTTCCATTTACAGAGATCTTTCATGATCTCATCACTGATCGCCTTGTAGTTCAGCTCAATGGTCTCTGAAATGTCCGGGGTAATTGTGATACCCAGATATTTAATTTTGTGGTCAGCCACTTTTATCGGACAGCCTAATCTGGTGTTGTCGAAGGCATCTGAGGGGATCGTGACATTCAGTAGTTCCGATTTGGCTGGGTTAAGGAGGAAGTTAGAAACCTCCCCGTAGGACCCGAACTCGTCCAGAGCAGCCTCCAATGAGCCTGCGGAGTCCGAGAGGGTGAGAAGGATATCATCTGCATACATTGATAATTTGTGCTCTGTCTCACCAATGACAAATCCCCTCACCCCTCGGTTGGCTCTAATTCTACTTGCCAGGACTTCTATTGTGAGAGCAAAGAGGAGGGGAGATAGAGGACACCCCTGCCTCGTGCCATTTCTGATCTGGAAAGTATTTGATAAGGTGCCGTTAACTCTCACTTTGGCATTTGGAGTAGAGTATAATGACATGGTTTTGTTGATAAATTTAGGTCCAAAACCAAATTTTTGTAGGGTAAGCCGTATAAACCGCCAGCTGACCCGGTCAAACGCCTTTTCAGCGTCGGTCGTGACCAAGGCCAGCGGCTTGTTGCTCTCATGGACGTGGGTGATTAATTGTAAAACCTTGAGGGTGTTATCCCTGGCTTCGCGAGAGGGAACGAAACCCACCTGCTCAGTAGAGACTAAGTCTGGTAAGTATCTGTTAAGTCGAGTGGCCAAAATCTTCGCTAGTATTTTGACATCTGAATTGAGTAACGAGATTGGTCTATAGCTCTCAGGTCTCTCCGGGGGCTTCCCCGGTTTGGAGATCACAGCTATGTGGGCCTCGAGCATGGAGTCTGGCAGGACTGGGGAATCCGCTAAGGTATTAAACATGTCTGTAAGCTTTGGGGCCAGAAGATCAGCATATATTTTGTAGTACCGGAGGCCGAAGCCGTCCAGTCCTGGAGATTTGCCCGTAGGGAGGTCTTTTATAGCTTTGAGGACTTCCTCTGTGGTGAATGGAGAATCAAGAGACTCAGAGTCCGTCTTAGACAGGATCGGGAGTTCTGTGTTTTCAAGATATGAATGAGCGTAGGCTTCCTCTTCTTCGGGTGTATGAAGAGCCTTACCCGCTCGGTAAGGGCAAGGTAGGTTATAAAGGGACTCATAATAGGCCCGAAAGCTCTCTGCTATAGAGTTGCCATCCGATTTCTTGCCTCCTTGACCATCACTTAGGTGAAGCACGTATGTTCTTAATCTTTTTCTAGCAATAGCTCTGGCCAGCATTCTTCCAGGCTTGTCACCCTGTTCATAATAGAGCTGTCTGAGCATTAAAGCCTGCTTTTGGTACCCTTCCTGGAGAAAGTGTAGTAAATTCCGCCTAGTGGAGAGAAGGTGTGCCAACCGCACCTCATCCTGCGGGTGAGCTTTGTGGTCCATTTGCGCTTGGTCCACTTGTGATAGCAAGCTGTCGTAGTGTTTCCTACCAATTCTCTTGAGCTTTGCTTTGTGCTTGATCATCAAGCCCCTAATGGTGCACTTATGTGCTTCCCAGATCGTGGTATCTTTTATTTGTGCGGAAGTATTGATAAGAAAGAATTCAGTCAGAGCTTTCCTGATTTCCATTTGGAATATCGGATCTGACAAGAGTGTATCGTCCAGTTTCCACACATACGGGGTGACTGGAGTTGTAGGCCACTGTATGGATCAACACACCGGAGCGTGGTCAGACCAGGTGATCGCTAGTATGTTGCTACTTCTAGTAATGATTAGTCCCGTCGAGTCTGTGTACAGGTAATCAATCCTAGAGTATTTCCGGTGCGGATGCGAATAAAAAGTGTAATTTTTAACTTGCGGATGGTGCGTGCGCCAGATATCGTGTAAGGCTAAATCTGCCATAGTTGTGGCGATGCGCCTTCGTACTTTCTGTGGGGCGCTTGAAATGCCATTAGAGGTGTCAAGTGAGGCATTGAAATCCCCACCTAGGAATTGGATGCCAATTCGGAGCTCTAGTATTTTATTAGAGACCTTCTGTAGGAAGAGGTGCTGGGATATGTTAGGGCAGTACACATTCACCAGTGTGATGGGTCTACCAAAGAGGGAGCCTGTTAAAAGTATGAATCTACCCTCCGGGTCCCTGTGAACCTGAGCCATCTGAAATTGTATGCCGTCCCGAATGAGGATTCTCACCCCATTTTTTTTTATTTGGGCCCGAGGCGAAATATGCAGTGGGGTATGACCGGCTATACCATTTAGGTTCACAGGTGGTTGAGAAATGGGTTTCTTGCAAGTATACTATATCCCCTCCCATTCTTTGCAGGTCTTTAAGTACTATAGAGCGCTTGTTAGGGCTATTCAAGCCTTTTGTGTTAATGGAGAGGAGTTCTAGTGGGTGGGATCTGGCAGGTCGCTGTGCCATTTCGTGGGATTAGTGCTAACAGCGAGTAGGGCAAGGAGGGATCACAAAGGAGGGGCGCTCTCAGTGATCGTCAGTCAGAGGAGAGAATCAATGAGGGGGCTGCAGACGGGAGGGGGAGCGAGGAGCAGGGGGGCGATGGGGAGGGGAGAAGATAGGAGAGAGAAAAAAAAAAAAAAAAAAGGAGAGAGTTTAGAGGGAGAAAGAAGAAGGAAGAGTATATCAAGATGAAAGAGAGGGAAGGAACAGATGAGTTCTGTTCAAACTGAAAGGGCTGTAGAACAGATCTAAAGAATTGCAGTAAAAACAATCACGTTCTGTAATACTCAATACAATTATTGTAACAAATACAATATCAAAACAGGGGTAGTTGTCCCTGCATGTCTTGCCTGATCCATGTACATATAACAACATTTTTTTTTTTTGTAACTAGTAACAATCTAAATAAAATAACAATAACATTAAATTATAGTAAATAACCAAGTGCGTGAGGTGCATCCCGCCGACATCCTCAATATTGTTGTGTGACCTGACTAAGATGTTCTCCCCTATGTCTATAGGTTGAAGCGTTTGCTACTGTGTGACACTATCAAGTTAGTGATTTCTATCCTTTCCTGAGTTGCTTTCTATGCGTTGGCGTTATGTGGCTTGAGTAGGAGGCCTGTATGTAAAAAGGACCAGAGTGGTCTCTATTAAGTAAAAATCCTATCCTGCAAGAGCTTTAACTCTTTAGGCCGCAGGGGAGCGTATCTAAGTGGATTCTGGTGTAAATCAACGCTATTTTGAATCTGCAGCCCCTTGCTGTGAGTGTAGTATCCCAGTTTCCTTAGGTTATCAATTTTGGGGTTGGCTCAACTTGACTCCAATCCCCCCTCCGCACCTTTAAAAGGATAGAATATGTCTGTACATGCAAATTCTTGGTGTCAGACTAAGGCTAGGGGTTTGAAGGTATGGCTATTGTGCCCTATCTTAATGGCAGTTATAACTTCTATTATAATAATAAAACTTTATGCATAGGAAACGACTTTGACATGTTCTAAATACAGTGCAGTATATTATTTTATAAAAGAAACCTTTCATAACACAAGGCAGCTCACACAGGCTGTGCTGTAGCATTATAATCTATCACCTGAACAGGATATTCATAGAGTCCCGATCCACAAAAGTGTCCTATGTATTTTGGGGAGTCTTTAAGTAACTATGCATAAATACAGAACATTAACAAATATACATACGTCCCTGAGGTTCCAGCATATCAGGTCAGTAGTCGGGCTCCTCTAGGAGGAGGGTACCTGGTTGAGGTCAGTCGTCCGGGGCCACCTCGATTGCAAGTGATAAGGGCACTGAAGTCAGTGCAAGCGGACTTGCAAAGATAGTAGAGCTCTCAATTCAGGGTTGCTGAGCTTCTGCCTGGTTTCTGTTAAGAGGTGCGGCTTCTTCCTCCCTGGGCGGCCTGATGTCCAGGCCCAGGGCCCGTGCGAAGCTTGAGATATCTTCCTGAGACCTGAGGGTGTGAGTGACGTTGTCCTTAGTTGCTATGAGGCTGGTGGGGAATCCCCATCTATATGGGATCCGCTTATCTCTAAGTGCTGAAGTGACATGTCTTAAATCTCGCCGTTTTTGCAGCGTTGCAGGACATAAGCCTGAGAACACTTGTATTTCTGTTCCCCTGAACCTTAATGGGTGTTTGGCCCTTGCGAATTTGAGCACCTCTTCCTTCTCCTTAAATGAGAGAAATTTCATTATAATGTCCCTAGGAGGGACTCTGTTAGGAGGTTTGGGGCGTAATGCCCTATGTGCCCTTTCTATTTGTACATCCTGAGCCGTGGGGTCATTTTTGAGGTATTTGATGAATTCCTGGATATATTGTTGGAGGGATGGGGGGTCCACTGGGATGCCTCTCAGCCTTAAATTGCTCCTCCTACTCCTTTTCTCGAGATCCTCTATTCTATCCATGAGGCTCAGCACAGTTCCCTCCTGGGCCTGTATATAACTTGCTTGCTGCTGCATGTCTGAGCTTAAAGTTTCTTGCTTTTCTTCAATTTGTGTAACCCGCCTGCTTACTACTCCTATATCTCTCCTGAGCTCCCCAAACATGTTTTTAAAGTCCAGCATGGCATTTTTAATGTCATCTTTAGATGAGAGATGCAGGATATCATTTTTTGTGAGGTATCCCCGTGACTGTACACAGTGTTCATGATCAGGTGCTGAAGTTAGTTTTTGCTGTCCAGTATTGTCTTGGGGAGGTTTGCTAACAGGAGCTGAGGATTCTGCTGAAATCAGGAAATTCTCCATAACAGAGGAATGAGACCCTTTTTGGGGTTTGGTATTCTTTTTACTGGTCATGTTGTAAAATATTTCCTGTAAACTGGTGATGTCTCTGTATGGCCTAGCACCCTTCTGCCTTTTTTAAAGTGTCTCCTATGTTTGATTCAAGGTGGGGATAGTGTGACCCCTCATGTCTGTTTAATGTGGCCCCTTGTCTGTTACCAGCTCATTAGATCTGTATGTGCCAACAGCCGTTGTGTGGGAGCAGGCTGCTATGTGGCTGCTATGTGGCTAGTTCGTATGTGTCAATTAGTCTCTATGGGACCCGCACTCCGTTCATGTTTTAGATAGCCCCCAAGGTCAGTGAGCTTACCGCTGTCCAGTGGCGAGGTCCTCAGAGCACAGGACTGGCTGAGTACTTAGAATAGGTGCGCAATCTCTGAATCGCCCCGCTATCGCTGTTTCGGGGCCTAGGCTGCTGGGGCGTCTGCGCGCTCACGTGTATGCGGCCTATTGCATCTGGGTCTGAGCGCGGTTGTGAAGTGAGGCCGGCAAAGGAGCGGGTATGTCTCAGGTAGCCCTCGCTATTCCGGAGGGTTCTGTTAGGTACTCAGCAGACCAGGTATTATTTATCTTGCGATGGGAGTCGGGTATCCGGCAACAAGTGCTGCGTGGCTGGGTATCTTCCAACTGCCTTAATAACTCTGCAGTCTTAAGTCGCCGCACCTCACCACTTCACCGGGGATCAGATGAGAGCTGTGGGGATCTTTCTATGTGTTGCAAGCCCAGCTTTAGTGATAAGATCGTTACTAGTTTAGGCAAAACATGCTAGGGACTACAGAGCACTAACAAAAAGCAGCCATCTTGGTCAGTGGCTAGGCTCCGCCCCAACCCAAATTATTTTTAAATAGTTAATTCCTTGAATACTTAAATAATCCTTTACCTTGAGAATTATGTACATATCTCTTTAAATATTATGATATTGTATCAAGGACAATCCAATTGAATTGCATGTGCTTATTCTCTATAGAAAGGTTTGTACCTTTAAATGTTCTAGGTTATTATATCTTAACAACCTATTAACAAGAAAGAAGGTAATTTAATTTAATTTGACCCTTAACTATTTTTCCCATGAACTGTGGGTAATAATTAAGGGTTAATTATTTAAGTATATACTTGCATATAATATGGAGATATGATATCATATAATATTAAGTTGAGTAGTTGTGCACATAAACAGTAGGAGGTGAATGAAAGGGCTCACCAAGTCTGAGAGGTAAAAGGATATCGAGATAAATATCCTGCTTCAGGAGAGGTGCTGTGAGTCTCAGTTTGTGGAGGAATCAGTGGAGCAAGCAGAGAAGTCAGCCTGCATACACTCTGAACAAACAGGCAGCATGTCACAGAGGTCTGGTGAACCAGGAAGTGGAGGAGCAGCTGCAGTGACGTCACCGGAGACTAAGAAATCTGCTACTGGAAGCTTTCACTGAAAATACAAAACTCAGCTGGTAGGGGAGAGATGCAGCGTTAGCAAGTAGGAGGTGAAGTCAGCAGAGCGTAGAACAAAGTAGGGATTGAGATAAACAAAGTCCTGGATAAGGTTAAGTAAATACTCTAGAGGTTAATCTCAGATGTCAGAGTGACAGACTGAGATATGACTGGCTGGGTTCAATCTGGGAAACAAATAGAATACCAAGCAATGTATTCTGGGAGAACAAGCCTTTTAAAAGAAAATTGATCATTAGCTCTTAAAGTGACAGGAGATGTTACATAGCACCCCCTCAAAAGGAACACCTCCGGCGTTCATGGATGTGGACAATCCAGAAAGCGTCTATGGAACAGAGATACCAATCTTGGTGCTGAAAGGTTAGCAGCTGGCTCCTAGGAGTCATCTTCAGAGGGATATCTTTTCCAGTGGATCAAGTACTGAAGTTTTCCTGAGAGTCTTCTTGAGTCCAGAATACTGTGTATTTCAAATTCCCATTCTTGTTTAATCAGTGGTATATTAGAAGAACAGCGGGGATCTGATCGTAGGGATTTATATGGTTTCAGTAGGTTGACGTGGAACGTAGGGTGTATCTTGTATTGTACTGGTAAATCAAGTGTTACAGCATTCGCGTTCACAATTTTCTTCACTGGGAATGGTCCAATACAGAATTTATTAAGTTTCTTTGTGGGAGTCGCTAATCTTAAATTTTTTGTTGACAACCAGACCAGATCGCCTTCGGAATAAGTAGGTGAGGGTCGCCTCCGTAGGTCGTAGTATCTTTTGTATTGTTCTTGAGCAGTCTTTATATTTTCAGCTAAGATTGAAAAAGTTTCAGCAATTGTGTTGGTAGTATCATTAACTACCGGACAATCACTCAAACGTTGTTCATGTAAGTGGAAAATCGGGTGATAACCATAGTTTGCAAAGAAGGGTGTGGATTTGGTTGCTGTGTAGTATGAGTTATTATGAGTGAAATCTGCATAGGGCAAAAGTGATGACCAATCATCTTGGTGTTGAGATCTAAAACATCTCAGATATTCTTCAAGCCACTGATTTGTTCTCTCAGTCTGGCCATTCGTTTGAGGGTGAAAGGAAGTACTTAATCTCCTTTCAATGTTTAAAGATGCACAAAGATCTTTCCAGAGTTTTGAGGTAAATTGTGTACCTCTGTCCATTGTAATTGTAAGTGGTAATCCATGGAGTTTTATAACATCACTAATTAAAAGTGTTGCTGTTTCCAAAGAGGTGGGGAGTTTATGGAACAGAATAAAATGGGCCATTTTTGTAAACAGATCAACTACTACGAGTATTGTGTTGTTATTATTTGAGGATGGTAGTTCAACAATGAAGCCTGTTGCAATGTGTGCCCAAGGTCTATCAGGTATAGGCAAAAAAAGAAGATAACCAAAAGGTTTTTTTTTTTTTCAATTTTACAAGTAGCACAAACCTCACACTCTTGAATGTATTGTTGTACATCAGATTTCATTTTTAGCCACCAGTAGTTCCTCTTTATTAGTTCCAAAGTTCTTTGAATTCCTGGGTGACCAGCTAATAAAGAGTCATGAACATTATTTAATATACTTTTTCTGATATTTGGTGGAATGTATAGATTCTTCCCATGGTAGTATAAACCATCTGCATGTTTCATTAATTTGGTTTGCAATCAGTTTTCCACTGTGTTGCCTCATCACCGTCCTATCTCAGTTGACAACCATGAAGAATATGAGGTCAGCAGCATTATTGACTCTCGTATGTCCAGGGGTCGCGTACAGTATTTGGGTCACTGGAGGGGTTACGGTCTGGAGGAGCGTTCATGGGTTCCCTCCTCTGATGTTCATGCTCCCGCCCCCCTCTGTGCCTTCCATGCCCCTTTCCCCATAAGCCTTTTGTCCTCCTGCCGGGGAGGGGTCGTTGAGGGGAGGGTACTGTCAGGGTTTCACCTTGCTTTGTTTGCTATTTGCTGCTGGCTACCATTTTACTTACCTCTCTCACTGAATCTGATTTAGAGTGTTTAACGCGGTGTAAAATATTTTACAAAGTACACTAACACCCAACTACCTATTAACCCCTAAACCGCCACCCCACATCGCAAATACTACAATAAACCTATTAAACTCTACCCACATCGCGACTACCTAAATTAAAGTATTAACCCCTAATGCACCACCTCCCGCATCGCTAACACCTAAAACAACCTATTAACCCCTAATCCGCCACCCCCGCATTGCTAGCACCTAATCAGCCTATTAACCCCTAGTTTGCCATCTTCCCACTTCGCTAAAACCTAATCAACCTATTGTCAGGGTTTCACCCTATTTTGTTTGCTATTTGCTGCTGGCTGCCATTTTACTTACCTCTCTCACTGAATCTGATGCAGACTGTGTAACACTGCTCTCTCATCTTGACACCCTCTTATGGCCAAACTTGTGAACATTTTTTTTTTTTAATTCTTTTTATTAATCCACAAATTAGGTTACAATAGTTTTCTCGTTAACAAGAGTATTTGCATGCTAAATAGACATTTGTAATCAAAATACTGACATTTTTCATTTCTACATGAGTCATGATCTTTACATTTTTAATTTTCTGTATTTTTCAGTTTCAAAATCAAGATCTCTTATTGCTGTTTCTATACATGTATATATATAGTGTTAGCTGTTCTTAAACCAGTCTATATCCGGGGGAAGCATGGGGTGGGAAAGAGGAAAAAGAGCAGGGGAGGGGAAAAAAAAAGAAAAAAAAAAAGGTTTTTAAGCTCTCCCTCAACTCCGCCCACCATTCCCCACCCCCCCTCTACCTCCTGCCTCCTCTATGTTTTCTTCCAAGCAGAGCCATTCCCCTTTAAGTCTATCCTCCATTATTCTTTCAGTATTTATAAAGGGTGCTAAAATTCGTTTCTGTTCATTAGAGTCTAGCGCCTTTATATATATCTGCCATTTATTCAGAAACCCTTTTAATCTATTAGGGTAATCTATCTTAGTGTCCCATTGTTCGATCCACAACTGTCTTTGTATTTTATTTTTCAGTTGTGTCATGGTTGGGGCTTTTTTATTGATCCATTGTTCTAATATGCATTTCCTCGCTAGGAGAATAATAGTGACTAATAGATTCTGTCCTCTAATCTGACTCTTATCCCATTTGAATAAACAAATTTGAGCTATTCCCAAGTGGATTTCTATTTTTAATTTCTGTTTGATCCAGTATTGTATTCTGCACCAAAAGTATTTAATCTTTGGACAATCATAGAAATAGTGTATAAATTCTTCATTTACCTTTTGGCATTTATTGCACTTGTTGATATAATCTAGGTTCCATTTTATCATTCTGCGTAGGGTTATGTAATCTTGGTGTAACATTTTTAACTGTGATTCCCTAAGAGGTATTGCAAGGGTTGCCTTTTTAACTGCTTTTAAACTATCGCTTATATGTACTGATGTCAGACTCTCCGCAACCTCTACACTCCATTTATCTACCAATGTCTCTATTCCTTCCCTAGTGTTTCTATAGTTCTGATTTACATAGAATCCTGATAGCGAGAAAGACCTTTTTTCATATGCCATTTGAGATTAAATAAAGAGCGGTGTATCCCAAAATTCAATATCCCTTTTTATTTGGTTCATAATATAATGTCGCGCTTGCAAATAAGCGAAGAAATTAGTTCTTGGCAGGCCATATTTATTTTGTAAATCCTGAAAAGATAAAACCATTTTATTTAAAGGATCTAATATATCCCCAACCCTCTGGAGTCCTTTCTTTTTCCAGAGTTGAAAAGGGCTTGTATCTAGCCCAGATGGAAATTCAATATTCCCTACTAGAGGGATATATTTAGAAGCTGGAAACTTTCGTTCCAAATATTTATGTGCTAATCTCCAAGCTATTAGAGCATCCTCGTATAAAAGATGATTTTGAATGTTTATTGGCAAGTCTTTATGCTGGCTATATGGTAAGTAAGATAAACCAACTTCTCCCAAGACTGTCTGTTCTAATGCCTCTTCATAGAAATGTTGTGAGTTTAGTTGCCAATCCATTACTATACGTAGTAATGCTGCCCAATTGTAAAGCCTAAAATCAGGGAAGCCCAGACCTCCACTGAGAAATGGTGCATATAACTTTTTTAGAGCAATTCTTGCTTTTTTCCCTTTCCATATAAATTTTCTAACAGCCCTATTTAAATTTTGCAGATCACTTTTCAGTATAAGAATCGGAAGCATCATAATGGGGTATAAAATTTTCGGTAGAATTACCATTTTGATAAGATCTACTTTCCCAGCTAAAGATAGAGGGAGATGGTGCCAATTCTCTAATAGAGCTATAATTTCTGCACATTGCTTCGAGATATTTAGTTTACAGGGAGTGCAGAATTATTAGGCAAATGAGTATTTTGACCACATCATCCTCTTTATGCATGTTGTCTTACTCCAAGCTGTATAGGCTCGAAAGCCTACTACCAATTAAGCATATTAGGTGATGTGCATCTCTGTAATGAGAAGGGGTGTGGTCTAATGACATCAACACCCAATATCAGGTGTGCATAATTATTAGGCAACTTCCTTTCCTTTGGCAAAATGGGTCAAAAGAAGGAATTGACAGGCTCAGAAAAGTCAAAAATAGTGAGATATCTTGCAAAGGGATGCAGCACTCTTAAAATGGCAAAGCTTCTGAAGCGTGATCATCGAACAATCAAGCGTTTCATTCAAAATAGTCAACAGGGTCGCAAGAAGCGTGTGGAAAAACCAAGGCGCAAAATAACTGCCCATGAACTGAGAAAAGTCAAGCATGCAGCTGCCAAGATGCCACTTGCCACCAGTTTGGCCATATTTCAGAGCTGCAACATCACTGGAGTGCCCAAAAGCACAAGGTGTGCAATACTCAGAGACATGGCCAAGGTAAGAAAGGCTGAAAGACGACCACCACTGAACAAGACACACAAGCTGAAACGTCAAGACTGGGCCAAGAAATATCTCAAGACTGATTTTTCTAAGGTTTTATGGACTGATGAAATGAGAGTGAGTCTTGATGGGCCAGATGGATGGGCCCGTGGCTGTATTGGTAAAGGGCAGAGAGCTCCAGTCCGACTCAGACGCCAGCAAGGTGGAGGTGGAGTACTGGTTTGGGCTGGTATCATCAAAGATGAGCTTGTGGGGCCTTTTCGGGTTGAGGATGGAGTCAAGCTCAACTCCCAGTCCTACTGCCATTTTCTGGAAGACACCTTCTTCAAGCAGTGGTACAGGAAGAAGTCTGCATCCTTCAAGAAAAACATGATTTTCATGCAGGACAATGCTCCATCACACGCGTCCAAGTACTCCACAGCGTGGCTGGCAAGAAAGGGTAAAAGAAGAAAATCTAATGACATGGCCTCCTTGTTCACCTGATCTGAACCCCATTGAGAACCTGTGGTCCATCATCAAATGTGAGATTTACAAGGAGGGAAAACAGTACACCTCTCTGAACAGTGTCTGGGAGGCTGTGGTTGCTGCTGCATGCAATGTTGATAGTGAACAGATCAAAACCCTGACAGAATCCATGGATGGCAGGCTTTTGAGTGTCCTTGCAAAGAAATGTGGCTATATTGGTCACTAATTTGTTTTTGTTTTGTTTTTGAATGTCAGAAATGTATATTTGTGAATGTTGAGATGTTATATTGGTTTCACTGGTAAAAATAAATAATTGAAATGGGTATATATTTGTTTTTTGTTAAGTTGCCTAATAATTATGCACAGTAATAGTCACCTGCACACACAGATATCCCCCTAAAATAGCTAAAACTAAAAACAAACTAAAAACTACTTCCAAAAATATTCAGCTTTGATATTAATGAGTTTTTTGGGTTCATTGAGAACATGGTTGTTGTTCAATAATAAAATTAATCCTCAAAAATACAACTTGCCTAATAATTCTGCACTCCCTGTATACATAGCATAAGGATCCTTAGTTAAATGGATACCCAGATATGTTAAGGTTTGTTCTACTTCTTTGAATGGGAATTATGCTCATCCTTATTCTTATGATTTTTATTCAACCAAAGAATCTCGGATTTGGCCATGTTGACCTTGTATCCTGCTACTTTTCCGAATGTCTCTAACATTTGTAGAATTATTGATATATAACTCCCAGGATCTTCTACAAATAATAGCATGTCATCTGCATAAAGAGATAGATATAACCTAACTCCCCCCATTCCTATCCCTGGATATGACCTATTCAATTTTATCACTAAGGGTTCCAAGCTTAGATTAAAAAGGAGCGGAGACAGGGGACACCCCTGTCTAGTTCCTCTCTGCAGTTTGACCCCAGCTGAAAAAACTCCATTTACCAAGATATATGCTATCGGGGTGGAATATATATTCTTTATTAGTGATAGAAATGGGCCTTTAAAGCCAAATTGCTCCAAAGTCATAAACAAGTGTTCCCATTCTATCCTGTCGAAGGCCTTCTTTGCGTCAAGAGACAGCAGGAAGGCCTCCGGCAGGTTGTTTGCATTCTCCTTGGAGGACTCCCTCCAGAAATGTGAGATTACATGCAGAACTCTTCTTAGATTTTTCACTGAGGTTCTTCCATGCATGAGTCCCGCCTGTTCCACATTAATAAGATCTGGTAAAATCATTTTTAATCTTTCTGCTAATAATTTCATTAGTATCTTATAGTCGGCATTGAGCAGTGAGATTGGTCTATATGACTCTGGTTGCTCTTCCTGTTTTTTAGGCTTCAATATTAATGAAATATAAGCACTTGAAAAAACCTGTGAAGGTATTTTTTTTCCCTGAAAATATTCATTATATAATCTACATAATATTGGAGTTGCCTGTGTTCTCAGTATTGTATATGCTTCTATAGGAAGCCCATCCGGCCCTGGGGCTTTCCCATTTGCCAATGAGGAGATAATCTTGCCAATTTCTTGCTCTGTGATAAACGTATTCAGCTTTTCTAATTGTTCCTTAGTTATTTTGGGTAAGTCAATATTTTCCCATAATTTTTCCCTCCAATTGTCTCTATCCTTATCTTGTTTAGTATATAATTCAGTAAAGTAATCTCCAAAAGCTTTCACGATGTCTTGTGGCGTCTTATATAAAATTCCTTTATACTTAATCGCCGCAATATTTTTACGAGCCACTCTAGCCTTAATTATAGAAGCTAAGAACTTACCCGACTTATTTCCCCATCTATAATATCTACTATTGCTTTTCAATTGTGACTGCACTGATTGTTCTGCTAGATGCGCGTCTAATTCTTCCTTTCTTTTCCAATATATTTCGCGTGTTGCTGCCGACGGTTTATCACAGTACTCATGATATACTTTAGCCAAATTCTCCTGGAGAATTTGCAAATGCCGTCGGGCATTCCTACGTAAATTTGAGTCATATGAGATTATATTACCTGCTATCACTACCTTAGCCGTTTCCCAAAACAACTCTACTTTGTTGGAATGTTCTATATTATCTATTACATAATCATTCCATGCCTGTTTTACATAATCTTGAAATTTCTTTGAAGAATATAAATAATAAGCAAATCTGAATGTATTTCTATTTTTACATGGTTCACTATCTTGAATATTTAATTCTATCGGCGCATGGTCTGATACCATTATTTTGTGTATCTTTGTTCCAAAGATCCTAGGAATAAATCTATTTGTGACTAGGAAAATATGTATTCTAGATAGAGTAGGGACAGCTTTGGAAGCACATGTATAATCTCTACCATCTGGATTACACAATCTCCAAATATCCCTTAGTTGTAGCAATTCCTTTAATTTCTCAAAAATGTTCCTTTCAAATGTACCTGAAGGTCTTTTTTTTAAATATGTTCTATTCTGATTTAGTCTTATTCTATCACATACCGGGTCTGGAGTAAGATTAAAATCTCCTCCTAGTATCAAATTCTTATCTTGGAATGGAAGCAATTCTTGTATCAGTTTAGCCCAAATTCTATTGGATTTTTCATTTGGAGCATAGATGTTGCAAAGAGTCAGCATCCCCCCGTCTACCTTAACCTGTGCTATCACGTATCTTCCTTCTATGTCTATAACTGTCTTGATAATTTCAACATTATGTCGTTTACCAAACAAAATTGCTACCCCCCTCTTCGCCCTAGAGTAAGAAGCGTGAATTACTATCCCCACCCAGTCTCTATGCAGTTTTATATGTTCTTGATCAGATAAGTGCGTTTCTTGTAAAAACGCTATGTCTGTTTTAAGCCTTCTCAAATGTGTAATAATTGAATGCCTTTTAATAGGTAAGTGGAAACCTCCCACATTCCATGATGTAATCTTAATTACCATGTTCTATCAAAAGTCTACACCATTCTTTTTGTTTAAAAGGGGGGCAAAAAAGGGGGGGAGAGGCAGGAGGGGGAGAGAGAGAGATAGAGGAATTTAAAAAAAAAAAAAAAAATATTCCTCTGCAAATAAGTGAATAATTTATAATTTTCCGTGTCAAAACGTTAACAAAAATTGTGTTTAAAGTGACACAAACGCAACGTGACAAAAAATAAGTTTTCAAAATAACACACACAAAATAAAAAAAAAAAAAAAGGAGGATGCCCACTTTCCTTCCCATGTGGGTGGGCTCCTAGGAATATAATTGATTCCTGAGTGACTTCTGTGTGAAAATACACCCTTTAAATACCCCATTCAAGGGGATTTCTTGTACCAAAGTTGAATTTCTTTGTGCAAAAATTATGTGAAGAGAGAAAAAAAAAAAAAAAAAAAGACGCCCACTTTTCTTTCTGTGTGGGTGAGCTCCTTGGAATATATTTAATTCCTGAGTGACTTCTGTGTGAAAATACACTCTTTAAATACCCCATTCGAGGGGATTTCTTTGTGCCAAAATTTCATTGTGCATAAAAAAAAACAAAAAAAAAACCCCAAAAAAACCCCATCCATCTTCCTCCCACCCCATTTACCTCCTTCAAACTTAAAACAGCATTATTAAAAACCTCAAGCACTATCCTAAAATAAGTCAGATAATTATAATTATACAGAAAAAAAAAAAATCTGCAATATACCAAACATGCTTAAACTCTCCTAGATATCTTATCTGTTTCAATTTGAACAAAAATTTTCGTTAGAAGTTCCCTATATTTAACTCTATTTTAAAGTAAGATATTTCTGTGCTTCTTGAGGAGAATCAAAAAAATTTGGTCCTCTATCTGTTAATATTTTTAATTTTGCAGGATACATAAGGAAAGCTTTTGTGCCTTCTTTATTAAGGCTTGTACATATAATGTTGAAAATTCTTTACGTTTCTTAGTTAGGTCTATTGAATAATCTTGAAAAAAAAGTAATTTTGATCCCTCATACATTACAGTGTCTGCTTTTCTATATGCCTGTAGTATAGCTATTTTCACTTGAAAATGTAGTAATTTACATATTACCTGTCTGGGATATTTATTATTCTCCCCATTTTGATTTTCTGATCCTATTCTATGAACCCTTTCCATGCTGTTTTTTAGCTTTTCCTCTGGTAGATTCAATAGTTTAGGGAGTACCGTTTCACAAAAATGCAACAGCTCGTGTGCCTTAATGGATTCTGGGATCCATAGTATGCGAATATTATTACGCCTCGACCTGTTTTCTAGGTCCTCAAGCCTTTGATATAATATTTGATTTTGCTTAAGAACATTCTCCATTTTGTTGGAGTGTAATGAGGCAATCTCCTCTAAATCAAAGACCCTTTCTTCCAATTCAGTGTACCTTGCAGTCATTTGCTTAATCTCTTCAGTTATATTATCTAGACCCTTTTGCAAATTATCCATTTTAGGGATAAAAATTGATGAGATCTGTTGCACAATATAATGAGACTCTTTATCTACACTAGAGCTTTCTGTTAAAGTACTTATAGATTCATTTAATCCTTCTGAGGGCCTCCTCTGTTTTTTATTGTTGTTTTTTAATTTAGGCGGCATTTTGTTGGGACCTAAAAATGTATCCATAAGCAGATCTTTCACTAGCAATGTTTTAACATCAATATTGCACAAACCAGCACACATATTTACACAATGTCATCATTCATTACCCTTAAATATACAAATTAACTTTTAATAACGGTGTAGACCCTCAGGGGTGAAGAATAACTAATATATTTGCATATAAAAGAGAAAAAATATCAATAAGAAATAGTAAGTGCAACTTTAGTCAGATCACTATTAGATGGAATATTAACTTAACCTCTTCCTCACAGTTGCAATATTGCTTACCACTCCTACTACTATCATACCTCCCATAATACAAACATAAGAAAATCTGCAGAGTTTTATGCAAACAGCACAGGTTGTAGTTTCCTCAGTTTGCTTCATATGATAAGCATGCCAGATACCGCATTTTTTGCTCTTACCACCCCACTTAAAGTCTCTGTGTATCTATTGTCCAGGCTTTAATGCTGACAACTCCCGGTACTCCTTTCTCTATTTGTAGAAGGCAAAAGTCCCCATACGAAAAGTCTTGCAACTTTGCTGATATAAACAGGGGAAAAAAACAAAAGCAAACCAAATACAGCCAAAGTTAAAAACGAAGAGTGTTGCTCTTTAAATCCAGTTCAGCATCTACTCCATCACAGGTTTTAATTAACTACCTTCTCCTTGTATGTTTCTTTTCTTTTCTTAGGCTATTATTTTAGCTATTATTTTAGCACTTCTAGCGTTTGTGCATTAATATAGTGCCCATTGACATCTTCAAGAAAATGCTAATAGCCTTACAGCAGTGTTATTTTAGAACTGCCAAACAAAAACGGACTATGCTTTAACTTCAGCACAATGTTAATGAATGAAGGTCCATTAAACAAAATCTTTTCTATTGACTTGCCCAGCCACAAAAATAAAGAACTTTTGTACAGATTTCCAGTTGGAGACGTTATGTCTCTTTTACTCACAGTACCGAGCTTTAGATCTAGGCCTCTTTGCGTGGTCCTCTTATTAGCCCTTATAGAGTTTTTCTGGTCCGGTACATGTTTACTGCTTCTGAATCCTTTAACCGACTTTACTGCTGCTTCAAGCCACTGGATACCTTAGTTGCCTGCCTCCCTCGCGCAACATCGGTGGGAGAGAGGGGCTATACAACTTCCCGGTAACAGCGCTTTTCTTGTCCCGCTCTCTTAGGGTTATTCCACGCTCGGCACTGTGTGACTTGCGGCGATCCTCGGTCTTTGGCCCTGTAATCACCCCCGGACTCTGGGTTGTGGCGCGGTCGATCCCCGCCAATGATTCTGGAGGTTGAGCTCACTGCCTAACGCGTTCACGTTCTGCGTCTAGGCTCCTCCCCGGAAGTCTCTGTTATATTTTAATTTAAAAAAGTGCTGGAGTCCATTTCTTTTTTGATTTGTTATGGTTATAAACTAATTAACTCCCCAAAATCTCTTTATTGGTGTTTTATATATTTTACTGAACATTACACCAAATGCAATAAGTCATTTGACACCACATAAAATAAAATTGCATTCTGAGCCCTTTGAGTTTGCACTCTTTCATTCTTCTCATATGTTTGTTTATAAATATTGATTCAAGCTGAAGGAAAAAGCTGGTTGGTTCCATTTATCCTTTTTTATGTTTCCTACAATTGCAGCACTGAAAGATTTAAAAAAAGGAACATATCTGATACCACTTGTAGATTTATGTATGTTTAAAAGGTGACCGATGTGGGCTTTTTTTGTAATTACTTTCTGTTAACAATTTACGAAAATAAGTAAAGAAGATGACACGTTGTGACAAATAGCCTTTAAATGTAGCCTATGTGATATCTAAAAATAATGCCAAGCCAAGTGCAATACACTAATTAATACTTTGATTATAGATTTCAAGGGTCTAGTGATCCGCAACAGTTCCATAAAGATCCGGTCTCTGCTCTGTTGATGTACTTCTAATCTATATGGTTCAATAACAATATTTAATTCACATCTATAATTTTCTGTAATTATGAGACCATAAACTTCACACATTAATGAAATGAAACAATAGCTGAGATTTGATAGCTCTAAGGGAATCTTTAGCTATCTCACAGTTCATTTTTAATCCTCTAAACATAACAGTTTGTTTTGATCAACTGTAATAAGGAACATGTCAAGTGCCCTTTTGTATATAAAGAACACACATAACATTCCAGTTCAACTAGAGTACAGACTGCATTTATGGAGCAAAGAAGAAAATTACTGGGGTACAATTAGTGTGGGTGATACATTAGGAAAAAAGAAAAATTCATCATATCTTTTTATGAAATACTAATCCTGTTAACCCTGTCCTCTACCCAAGGATGTGCTGTGAGCAGTCCAATGATGGCTATGCAATACATCATCTGGGAAATCCTCTTTCTTACCTAAAACATCTACAAATAATTCTAGCAGCAGTAAGATACTGTAGTTAAAATTTGTGTCATTAAAGATAACTGACTTTTCAAGATCCCGGTAAAGCCTGGTTTAATAGCTGTACAGAGTGTACATATATTTGTTAAATAAGTTATTCAAATAGTTTATGGGTTCAATTAGTAGTGGTTACAGAGGTGTTAGTACAATATTGTACCCTAAAACCACTAACTATGGAAGATTGTAAGGTAAAGGATTCTAGCAACTAGAGCAGTGATGGCGAACCTTGGCACTTCAGCTGTTTCAGAACTACATTTCCCATGATGCTTGACTGGAAAGCTGAGTGCATAAGCACCATGGGAAATGTAGCTCTGAAACATCTGGAGTGCCAAGGTTGCTTCCACTGAGCTAGAGGATACCACATCTGTATAACTCTTCACCATGTTAGCATTTATTTAAATAGAAAATTAAAACCTTTAGGGTTAGATTACAATTAGAGCGCTAATATATTGCGTGCCTGCAAATGGGCAGAGTCGCCCGTTTGCGGGTGTGCAATAAATAACCAGCCATTACAAGTGCCTGGTTATTAATACCGCAAGCTTGCGGTAGGAATTAGCGTTCAGAGAATTAACCAGAGTTCAGATCTCTGGAAATTTTCTAAATGTCCCCAATTGCCCCCAAAATAAAGTAGTGTGTTTTGGTTTTATAAAAAAAGAAAAAGAGCATCTTTATGTTTTAAAAATATAACTGCTAAAAGCAGTTATATGGGGTTAAAAGTGGTGGGTGTTGGATGTTAGAAAAAAAGACGACACTGCTGAAAACTGCATTTAAGGTCTATGGGGACTGTATTATTTCTGTAAATATATATGTATATGAATATATACATATATATTTATGTGTTAATATGTATATACATATATTAACACAAATATATATATATATATGTATATATACAAATACATATATATTTATATTTGCTGCCTATCGCTGCGCCAATTACCCCTTTTGCTCATGCGGTGAGAACGAAGCTCCCATTGGAGCCTAAGGAAGCGCGCTCTTGTGAGCACAATGGTTCCATGCACTGTGAATGCGAGGTCGCGTTCACATTGCACCTCACTCGTAATAATACTGCACATTTTTGTGCTCTGGTATTACTCAGTTGAGCGCAAATATTGCTTTCGCAGAAGTGAGATTTTGCAATCAGTTTGTAATCCAGCCCTTAATCCATAAATGAAATAAAAAATGATTACCCCTAAGAACTCTTCCTATTTCATAATAATTATCTCTCTATTTGTTTTCTATGACTACCATTTCTCATCTGCTTTACCACCCTCTGTTAGGTTTATGTTTGACCCTCCCAATGCTGACATATCTGCTTTTTCAAAAAGTTAATGAAGTTTATCAGGAAAGGTTATAAAATTAAAAAAAAAAAAAACGGTTAACAGCTACTCCAACCCACCCAATCATACAAATTCTTCAGTTATTTTAGGGAACCCATTCACTAAAGTTCACATATTTCTCCATTCTTTTTAACAAATAAGTTCCACAGAATAACTTACAAATTTGTGAGACAAGAGGCATTATAGAGGCTGGAGTTAGTGTTAATGAATATAACCCCAGAGTGTGTAATCACTTACCTGATTTATAGAGTTAGACCTCGTAACAATTGTTTTTAATAGCTAACAATAAAAGTTAGCAGGAGTGCTTCTAAATCCATATTTTCCCATTTTCTTTAGTTACTGGTAATTATTTTAATTCTCTACCCTTGCTACATCGATTTAATAGGTTTTTACAGGGAGAGTGATTTATTTATTTTGTTTGTTAATAAAACCCCAGAGTGTAATTCCATCATTTACTGTTTGAAATAATACTTTTTTATGCTGTACTGAAAAATATCTGCTTATAATAATTTTTAAAGGGACAGTTTACTGCCAATTTTTCTCCCCTTCAATTTGTTCCCAATTTACCCTTTTACCTGCTGGAGTGTATTCAATTGTTTACAAGTAGCTCCTTTACCCTTATTGCGGCATTTGAAATAGCTGATTTAGCCTGTGGTATCCCCACATATACTTAAAGTTTCTATACTTAAGTCTAGGCTATTGACAGACTATGTAAGCACAGCCAGCAATAGAAATCAATGTGAAGTAGTGCTGTACGGTGAAGTCAGAGTCTGGTGAGGCACTGGCCAGGATACGTCTGAGTAGCACATATATGAACCCAATAGAGGTAAATTTGCTTAATTCTCTTGATATCCTTTGTTGAAAAGCATATTTAAATAGACTCAGTAGCTGCTAATTGGTGGCTGCACAAACACATAGATGCCTCATGTGATTGGCTCATTTTTGTGCATTGATATTTCTTCAAAAAAAAGGATATCTAAAGAATGAAGCAAGTAAGATAATGGAAGTAAATGGGAATGTTGTTTAAAAATGGAGGGAGAGGAGTAGAGGGGAGAGGGAGGGGGAGGGAGGAGAGAGGGAGGGGGAGGGAGGGGAGAGGGAGGGAGAGGGGGAGAGAGGGGAGGGAGAGGGAGGGAGAGGGAGGAAGAGGGGGAGAGAGGGGAAGAGAGAGGAGGGGGATAGAGGGGAAGAGAGAGGGGGGAGGGAGAGGGGGAGAGAGAGGGGGGAGGGAGAGAGAGGGGGAAGAGGGAGAGAGAGCGAGAGAAAGAGAGAGGGAGGGAGAGGGGAGAGAAAGGGAGAGGGGAGAGAAAGAGACAGTGAGGGGGAGAGAAAGAGAGAGGGAGGGAGAGGGGGAGAGAAAGAGAGAGAGAAATAGAGAAAGAGAGAGAAAGGAAGAGAGAAAGAGAGAGAGGGTAAGCATGTATTTAGTCTATTTTGTCTTTAACCTGTCCTGACTAAACTATATAATAGTGACAATTGCTTATGTCCAAAACTACATCTCTCTTAAAAAATAAATTTTTCCCCCCTCTTTGATTTTCAAAGTAAGATTTAAAATGTTTGTTTTTCCCCCCATAAATGATTTACAAACATTCCCTGTATGCAATAACCTTCTATTTCCCATTAAGAAAATCACTACTAATTTTTTAAAAATCACCTTTTTCAATAGCAGCCTTTTATGAACACAATTTTTGTATAGTTCCTCTGAGAACACAGCAGATAATTTATTGTATAATTGTATGTGAGTGTGTGTGTTTTGTTGTGTAAGTGTGTTGAGTGTGTGTGTATGTGTATGTGAGTATGTTGTGTAAGTGTTGGGTGTATGTATGTGTGTGAGAGTGTGTATGTGTATATGTGTGTATGCAAGTGTTTGTGTGAATGTGTGAGTGTGTGAGAATATGTGAGTGTGTGTATCTGTTTATGTGTGTGTGTGTGAATGTGTATGTTAGTGAGTGTGTGTATGTTAGTGAGTGTGTGTATGTGAGTGTGTGTGTTGGGGAACATGCAGACACCTGGGTATTACAGAAAATCTTATAAACAGTTTGGTACAAGCTAAGGTGGGTGCCCAAAGAATGGGAACTGAAGGAAGGGCCACAGGGGTCCATTAGTACCTGAAGTTTAGTTATTGCATATACACTCTAATTCACAGCTGCCCTCTTACGTTATCTCTCATAGTACTGGTCTAAGTCACTGCTGTCCTAGCATGTTATTTCCAATAGTCCTGGTCTCAGTGACAAGTTCCCTCTTATGTTATCTCCCATAGCCCTGGCCACAGTCACAGGTGCCCTCTTATTTTATCTCCCATAGTACTGGTCTCAGTCACAGCTGTCCTGTCATGTTATCTCCTATAGTCCTGTTCTGAGTCACAACTGCCCTCTCATGTTATCTCCCATAGTCCTGTTCTCAGTCACAGCTGCACTGTCATATTATCTCCTATAGTCCTTTTCTCAGTCACAGCTGTCCTGTCATGTTATCTCACATAGTGCTGGTCTCTGTCACATCTGTCCTCTGGTATTTTCTTATAGTCTTAGTCTGTAACAGTAACTTTACTATTTACCCATATCCACACTGGTCAGTAGTGTGACAAAGAGAACATGACTAAGGGAGATAACATAAGACAACATGTCCTGTGTTTCAGTGAATAGCAATATAGGATATAACAGCACAGTAGTGCTTTCTACTAAAGTTCAACATAAAGCATTCTCAAATTACAGCAAAGAGGTTAAATTTGGGGCTGAATATTTATCTCCCATTGAGTATCAGAGAAGCCTACAAGCAATGCATTCCTTAGCAATGTGTAGCAGGCTTTATTATGGCACTATGTGTAGCAGGAATTATTATGGCACTAAAAGGTTGTTGTTGAAATCTGTGCCTGTTAACCCTTCAAAGCACAAGGAAGAAAATAAATTAAAAAACTAAACACAAACACATTAATTGGCACCTATCAACAACAGAGTATATTTAGTCTGTATTCTGCTTACTGACCACAGCCTCCATAATTAATTGTATTTGACTTCCTTTTATGTATTCTATTACCATATCTGCACTTTACAACTGCCTTATCTGGCTACATCTGATTGTTGTAGAAAGTTTCTGCTTTTTCAGTAAATAAATGTGCTTCCACCGCTTAAAACATAATCTCTTTTTCTAGCACTGCAGTCTAATACACATCATGAAGATGCTGCATGGCCACAGCTATGAAGATGCTGCATGGCCACAGCTATAGTCCGGTCCACATTAGTTTGAATAGTTTATTTACACTTGGCCAGCTGTGGCACATTCTGCCTGTGTAACAGGGATGTATCATAATATCAGACATTTTAGATTATATTAACACATAATAACTGCAGGGAGCTTTATGTTATATGAATAGACAGTTCTTTGCTCCTGGCTGTTCCCAACCTCAGAACTGACTCATTATTTGCACATTTGCTGAAGTACTTTCCCTGAATTGTGCACAGTCACCAAACACGTGAGCCCTGTGCCTAGGGAAGAGTTAAACATGACCACCGCGAAGTTTCCAATAACCTTTACTAAGGCTGAGCTGTCAGATGTGTTTACTGTTGCTATTAGTGTCTATATGACACCTGCTAAGGGACTTATACAGCTGACAACATTCTTAAATTAGCGTGTGGCGCATCACAGCTTGGCAGAGGCTTTCAAACCTCTGAGCGGCAATAACTTGTGTGTTGTTTAGAATTAATAGTAGTTTTGTGTAGGAGTCCTGACTCCATGACTGACAGTGACAGGACTCTAAGTGCTCGCCTCTGCCCTGGGTAGGAACTGCAGGCAGCTACATACTATAGTATAGCAACTGCAGGTCCTACCAGGGAGCGGATAGAGGCGGTAGTTTAAAAATTGTCAGACTTACTATTAGAAGTCGGCAGTCTGTCTCTCACTCTCCGAGTCTCACGACATTGACACGCAGTCAGTGTCAGTCACAGCACACCCATGTGAGCCGGCTCGGCAGCAGCAGCTCTCTCCTGCTTCTTTAGTTAGTTCCCGCCTGCTCCAGTATAAGTGAGTCCAGTCCAACGTCACTCACGTCTATATCCGGTACGCCTCCCTGGCAGGGCTGATGACTGATCTGATTGGCTAATTTCGCTGTCTGTAATAGCTCAATCATAGAGGCGATTTGGAGAAGTGCCTCTTTGGAGCTTGGTTTGGGCCTGCAAAAACTACCACTGGGTGGCGCTAGCTGATAGTGAGCTACTAACACTATCAAGCATCCATGTTGCGCAATCAATGGAGGGCAGCTGAACGGCTCATTGCCTCTCCTTAATTGCGCAACATGGATGGGGATCACATCGCTCTCCAGCGGAGGAAGGGGGTGTGTGGGTGGGGTACCTGGGGGACCGTGGTCAGAAAAAGTTAATGCACAAATCACTTAAACATTTTTTTATTACTGTTTAATAAAAACTTTTTTTTTTGGTTTGACAAGGGAGGCGCTGCCTCCAATGCCTCCTATCACTGCACGTCACTGCTGTGAAGTACTAAAAACCGCTGACATCAGTGTGTATGAAGGCAGTCTCGCCAAGAGGCGTTTAACTATACATCTTAGTGGGTGGTGATGTATTCAAAGCAGAATCACCACCTACATTTAAAATTTAATGTAAATGATCCCTTTACACAGTATTGTATGACAATAAAGTTTACATGTGTCAACAGAAACTCAACCCCTTTTCTTACAATACTATAGTGGAATTATGCCATAAATAATACAGCTATAGGAGCTGTGGGATTGTGGGTATATAACAGATGTATATGCAATGTTTCATTTATCTGTATTGTATTGTATAATATTATAGTATGTATGTAAAGTCTAGTCGTGATTGGAAAAATTGTGTATTTTGCCTTTGACATTTTCTTTTGTTTGTTTTTTAAAAAGATTTTGTGTTCACAATATTAATATTTCATAGAAGACAGAAACTGTGACTTCTGTTTTTCTTTATGTATTGGTGATATAAGTTCTCACTGTTCTGAACTTGTTATACTTATAATATTGGGACCAATATATTGCACTGTAGCAAACTATCGTCTAGATTACGAGTTTTGCGGTAAGAGCTGCTCGGAGCTAACTTGCAAGTTATTGCCACCACTCACCTCCCTACAGCGCTGCTATTACAGGTTTACAAAAACCCGGCGTTAGCAGACAATAAGTGAGCTTTGAGCAAAATTGAGCTCCATACCGCACTCCAATACCAGCGCTGCTTTGAGCTGGTTTTACATTTTATTTCCACATAGATATCCAAGGGGAGAGCCGGCTGAAAAAAAGCCTAACACCTGCAATAAAGGAGCATAAAGCTCCATAATGCAGCCCCATTGATTCCTATGGGGAAATAAAAGTTATGTTTACACCTAACACCCTAACATAAACCCTGAGCCTAAACACCCCTAATCTGCCACCCCGACATCGCCGACACCTACATTATATTTATTAACCCCTAATCTGCCGCCCCTAATGTCGCCGCCACCTACCTATACTTATTAACCCCTAATCTGCCGCCCCTAACATCGCCGCCACCTACATACACGTATTAACCCCTAATCTGCTGCCCCTAACATCGCCGCCACCTACATATACTTATTAACCCCTAATCTGCCGCCCCTAACATCGCCGCCACTTACCTACATTTATTAACCCCTAAGTCTAACCCTAACACCCACTAACTTTAATTTAATTAAAATAAATCTAAATAAAAATTACTATTAATAACTAAATAATTCCTATTTAAAACTAAATACTTACCTGTAAAATAAACCCTAAGCTAGATACAATATAACTAATAGTCACATTGTATCTATCTTAGGTTTTATTTTTATTTTACAGGTAAGTTTGTATTTATTTTAACTAGTAAGACTAGTTAGTAAATAGTTATTAACTATTTACTAGCTACCTAGCTAAAGTAAATACAAATTTACCTGCAAAATAAAACCTAACCTGTCTTACACTAACACCTAACCTTACACTACAATTAAACATTTTAAATTAACAAAATACAATTAACTAAATTACAAAATAAACAAACACTAAATTACACAAAATAAAAAATAAATTATCAAATATTTAAACTAATTACACCTAATCTAATAGCCCTATCAAAATAAAAAAGCCCCCCCAAAATAAAAAAAAACCTAACCTAAACTAAACTGCCAATAGCCCTTAAAAGGGCCTTTTGCGGGGCATTGCCCCAAAGAAATCAGCTCTTTTACCTGTAAAAAAAATACAAACACCCCCCAACAGTAAAACCCACCACCCACAGAACCAAACCCCCCAAATAAAAACCTACCTAAAAAAACCTAAGCTCCCCATTGTCCTGAAAAGGGCATTTGGATGGGCACTGCAATTAAAAGGGCTTTTAGCTCTTTTTTGGTGCCCAAACCCTAATCTAAAAATAAAACCCACCAAATAAACCCTTAAAAAAACCTAACACTAACCCCCGAAGATCCACTTACAGTTTTTGAAGACCCGAAATCCATCCTCAACGAAGCGGCAGAAGTCCTCAGCGAAGCCAGTAGAAGTCTTCATCCAAGTGGGCTGAAGTCTTCATCCAAGCCGGCAGAAGTCTTCATCCATACGACATCTTCTATCTTCATCCATCCGGCACGGAGCGGCTCCATCTTCAAGACATCCGGCGTGGAGCATCCTCTTCTTCCGACGGCTCTTCTCGAATGAAGGTTCCTTTAAGTGATGTCATCCAAGATGGTGTCCCTTGAATTCCAATTGGCTGATAGAATTCTATCAGCCAATCGGAATTAATGGTGAAAAAATGGGGAAAAATCCAATCAGCCAATAGAATGCAAGCTCAATCCTATTGGCTGATTGCATCAGCCAATAGGATTTTTTCACCTTTAATTCAAATTCGGAATTCAAGGGACGCCATCTTGGATGACGTCACTTAAAGGAACCTTCATTCGAGAAGAGCCATTGAAAGAAGAGGATGCTCCGCGCTGGATGTCTTGAACATGGAGCCGCTCTGCACCGGATGGATGAAGATAGAAGATGCTGTCTGGATGAAGACTTCTGCCGGTTTGGATGAAGACTAATTCTGGCTTCGCTGAGGACTTCTGCCGCTTCGTTAAGGATGGATGTCGGATCTTCAGAAACTGTAAGCTGATCTTCGGGGGTTAGTGTTAGGGTTTTATAAGGGTTTATTGGGTGGGTTTTATTTTTAGATTAGGGTTTGGGCGGAAAAAGAGCTAAATGCAATTTTAAGGGCAATGTCCATCCAAATGCCCTTTTCAGGGCAATTGGGAGCTTAGGTTTTTTAGGAAGGTTTTTATTTGGGGGGTTTGGTTGTGTGGGTGGTGGGTTTTACTGTTGGGGGGGTGTTTGTATTTTTGTTACAGGTTAAAGAGCTGATTTCTTTGGGGCAATGCCCCTCAAAAGGCCCTTTTAAGGTCTATTGGTAGTTTAGTTTAGGTTAGGTTCCCAATTTACCATTTTACCTGCTGGAGTGTATTCAATTGTTTACAAGTAGCTCCTTTACCCTTATTGCAGCATTTGACATAGCTGATTTAGCCTGTGGTATCCCCACATATACTTAAAGTTTCTATACTTAAGTCTAGGCTATTGACAGACTATGTAAACACAGCAGTAGAAATCACTGTGAAGTACTAAAAACCGCTGACATCAGTGTATGAAGGCAGTCTCGCCAAGAGGCGTTTAACTATACATCTCAGTGGGTGGTGATGTATTCAAAGCAGGATCACCACCTACATTTAAAATTTAATGTAAATGATCCCTTTACACAGTATTGTATGACAATAAAGTTTACATGTGTCAACAGAAACTCAACCCCTTTTCTTACAATACTATAGTGGAATTATGCCATAAATAATACACCTATAGGAGCTGTGGGATTGTGGGTATATAACAGATGTATATGCAATGTTTCATTTATCTGTATTGTATTGTATAATATTATAGTATGTATGTAAAGTCTAGTCATGATTGGAAAAAATGTGTATTTTGCCTTTGACATTTTCTTTTGTTTGTTTTTTAAAAAGATTTTGTGTTCACAATATTAATGTTTCATAGAAGACAGAAACTGTGACTTCTGTTTTTCTTTATGTATTGGTGATATAAGTTCTCACTGTTCTGAACGTGTTATACTTATAATATTGGGACCAATATATTGCACTGTAGCAAACTATCGTCTAGATTACCAGTTTTGCAGTAAGAGCTGCTCGGAGCTAACTTGCAAGTTATTGCCACCGCTCACCTCCCTACAGCGCTGCTATTACAGGTTTACAAAAACCCGGCGTTAGCAGGCAATAAGTGAGCTTTGAGCAAAATTGAGCTCCATACTGCACTCCAATACCAGCGCTGCTTTGAGCTGGTTTTACATGCTCGTGCACGATTTCCACATAGTTATCCAAGGGGAGAGCCGGCTGAAAAAAAGCCTAATACCTGCAATAAAGGAGCGTAAAGCTCCATAATGCAGCCCCATTGATTCCTATGGGGAAATAAAAGTTATGTTTACACCTAACACCCTAACATAAACCCTGAGTCTAAACACCCCTAATCTGCCGCCCCCGACATTGTCGACACCTACATTATATTTATTAACCCCTAATCTGCCGCCCCTAATGTTGCCGCCACCTACCTACACTTATTAACCCCTAATCTGCCTCCCCTAACATAGCCGCCACCTACATACACTTATTAACCCCTAATCTGCAGCCCCTAACATCGCCGCCACCTACATACACTTATTAACCCCTAATCTGCCGCCCCTAACATCGCCGCCACTTACCTACATTTATTAACCCCTAACCCTAAGTCTAACCCTAACACCCACTAACTTTAATTTAATTAAAATAAATCTAAATAAAAATTACTATTAATAACTAAATAATTCCTATTTAAAACTAAATACTTACCTGTAAAATAAACCCTAAGATAGCTACAATATAACTAATAGTCACATTATATCTATCTTAGGTTTTATTTTTATTTTACAGGTAAGTTTGTATTTATTTTAACTAGGAAAGACTAGTTAGTAAATAGTTATTAACTATTTACTAGCTACCTAGCTAAAATAAATACAAATTTACCTGTAAAATAAAACCTAACCTGAGTTACACTAAAACCTAACCTTACACTACAATTAAACATTTTAAATTAACAAAATACAATTAACTAAATTACAAAATAAACACTAAATTACACAAAATAAAAAATAAATTATCAAATATTTAAACTAATTTCCCCTAATCTAATAGCCCTATCAAAATAAAAAAGCCCCCCCAAAATAAAAAAAACCCTAACCTAAACTAAACTAAACTGCCAATAGCCCTTAAAAAAGCCCCCCCAAAATAAAAAAACCCTAACCTAAACTAAACTGCCAATAGCCCTTAAAAGGGCCTTTTGCGGGGCATTGCCCCAAAGAAATCAGCTCTTTTACCTGTAAAAAAAAATACAAACACCCCCCCAACAGTAAAACCCACCACCCACACAACCAAACCCCCCAAATAAAAACCTACCTAAAAAACTAAGCTCCCCATTGCCCTAAAAAGGGCATTTGGATGGGCAGTGCCCTTAAAAGGGAATTTAGCTCTTTTTCATGTTTTTCAACGAATGTGTAGTATATCCCCATGAAACTAACCTGCTGACCCTAGTAACTATAAGAGAAATAAAAGTACCATGGTGTACTCCCCTCATTTCACTTGATAGGAGATTTACAACATGAGTTCTATCAATAGAGACTACTTCCCCCTGGCTAGAGATCTCCATTTCTGTGTAAGTAAAAGGAGAGATTAAATTGAGACTGTGGAGATCAATGAGGTTAAGTGGCTTTAAAGGTTTGCTCAGGGGACATATTTACATCACTTACCTAAAATAACGCGTTAAAAGAGATAGTCCCTGCTCCCAAGTTACACCTCATTGACATTAGTTAAGTTATACTGAATAGTCATAAGATAAAATTGAAAAACAAGCAATAAGCTATAACTGACAACATATAGTAGACTGAACCTCCTACATTAACAGTAAAAGTCATAAGCATAAAAGTTAAGGAAGCCAGAAGCAACCTTTTGGATATATTTAATACTCAAACCTGTTATAAATAGTATAAAACCTCATGGAGCTCAAAATAGTATAATAGTTGAAGGACCAGCCTTCGCTAAAATGCTGAATTATTGTGAGGTAATATTTATAGTAGAACATTTAGAAAGCTAGAGCTTAAGAGTACAAATCTCAATATATGCAATGTCAGAACATAGAAAATACAAAACTACAATAGATTCATATGCAATGGCAATTAACAGGACAGTTCACCAGATACACAAACAACTATATGGAGATGCAGCAGGTTAATGGAACAAACGTACCCAGGAGAGAAACAGCATGTGCACAACTCAGTGTAAACATAGTGTTCATATGCAAATATTCAGAAGTTTTTATATATGCGTGGGACAGGAATATCAAGTATAGCTTGGAGTAGCGGTATACTCGAAAGTCACCTTACTGCTGACAGAAAAACAATATCTTTATCACGCTATGCCATCAGCAGCTACCTTCCATGACCGAGAGGTCTCAAAATTGCCCCTCCAGCACAACAGCAGAACGGAGGTCCTGGGTCCCAGGAGAGGCGAGATTGCAAGTGTGACCACAATATTGCAGGCCAATGTGAATCTGTATCACGGGGGAGCTCACACGGACCCATTACCACTTGGGGAGAGTGTACTGTATGCCGGACGGGGGTCACATCAGCGCGGTCTAGCTTGTGCCCTGAGGGCGATTGGCAAAAGTCCTCTGCTATCTTCAGCTCCTGCGGCTCTTCAAAACGGTGCCCTTGCAGCATGCTGGCGTGGGATAGACTAGTAGGGGTCTGCAAAGCAAGCGTTGCTCCTAAGCCCAGCTCTATATCAGGGCGTTCTGCTGCTCTCACAGTTCCCAGCTCCCCATCAGCCACTAAAATACTAAGGGTAGGGTGTAAGCGCCGGGGCCCCAGAGCGCCCACACACCCCTCTTCTGCTGTGTAGATCTCAGGTCGGGCGAACTTGTAGATCAATTTATCACTGCTACAGTCAAATGCCATAGTAAGCTCATCTTCCAATGCAGCATGATGGTTCCTAAGCAAATTGCGCAGCTCCTCCATTAAAAACTCGGTGGGATCTCCATAATGAGTAGATTGTAGTGTACATTAAGTAAAGATAAGACAAGCGATGCCATTCTGGGTATATATTGCGCCCTGCAAAAAAATAGAAATATGCAGTGTCTTGCGGTGTTCACTGCTTCATAACGACAGAGGCAAGTCAATGCCCTGCCGGGGGGGTTAGTATGATGGTAGGCCGCAACCTCTAAGTCACTCCGGTTTGTTAAATACTCTTACTGTTCCAAAGATATTAACATATCCTTAAAAAGCTTGCTTTACTGCATGTCCTCAGCTCAAAAGATATGTTGGATGGTATGTTAGGAAAGAGATTTCACACAGATTCCTGTGTAGAGATGAAGGAGCTGATGATTAAGCGACCTGTCATGGCCGCCGCCCGGAAGTTCCCCCCAAAAAAGGACTTTTTGAAAGCTGCGGTAGTTACGTTGCGTTCTGGCCAAAAAAGTGTGCTGTGCAGCTAAACCTGCAAGACTTGTAATACCAGCGGTAGTGAAAAAGAGCCATAACTCTGCTTTTTCACTCATACCACAAAACTCATAATCTAGCCGTATATTAATGACACGTTTGCTACAGTGCAATATACATATTATAAGTTTAACATCTTCAAAAAAGTGAGGACCTATATCAGCAATACACAAATAAAAATCAGAAGCTACTTTTTTCTATTAAATATTAATGTCACAAACACAAAATCTTCTTCCTAAAAAAAGAAAGAAACACACCAAAGGCAAAATACACAATTTTTACAATCACAACAAGACTTACATACATAACATTGTAAAATAAAATACAGATAAATTAAACATTCCATATACATCTATCAACCACGTTCCCCCAGCAACTATAGGTTTAATAGGAAGGTGTGTTTTTTTTGTCTTTATTGAGAAAGTAGATTGCCAGCACCACAAATATATAGGCGTTCTGTGGGAGTTTCATTGGTGTTCCATGGGAGTAACTTGTATTTCAATGGTGAAACCAAGCCATGCGTTTCTAATATTCAAAGCACTGCCCTCCATCTTGGAAGCATCTTTTCAGCCATCTCAGTCTCGCCAGTTTTTCAGTGGGGAGAATTTACAGTGTGTCAAATCTAGTGAATGTACACATAGGCATAATCTGAAGTGTTATTGCAACTAAATAATTTTTTTCCTGCAAATACACAGTCTATGTTGTGTAGGTACACTTTATAGACAGCCCCCCACCTCCTCCACCAACATTTCCACTAATTGGGGATGTGGGCATATTTGTCCTAATGCTGCAATCCTATGTGAGACACATCGGCACTTGAAAAGGTTCAGCCCACTTTTTTTTTAATAGTACATAGTAGATGAGGGTGAAAAAATACAGAAGTCCATTGCGTTTAACCTGTACAAGTCTAAATATACTTACAATAAAAGCTCCAGTTGAGCTTGAATTAGTCCCATTAAAAAAGGTGACCCATTTCTCTTAAGCAATCATATCTTTAAATTCTGTTTCTAGCCAGAAATGTATCTAAACCATTTTTAAATGTATCCAAGGTTCTTGCATTTACTACCTTCTTAGGTAATGAGAATCCACAAGTTTATTGCTTTAACAGTGAAAAAATGTTTAAGTTGCTGGACATTAAATCTCCTTTCCTCCAGCCCTAAATTGTTTTGTCTTGTCTCAAACAATTTTCTTGAAATTACCAGAGCCTCCGCCATTTCTGTATATGGGCCTTGAATTTATTTTTATAAAGTAAACATGTCACTTCTAAAGAGCCTTTTTTTCTAGAGAAAACAAGACACAATGTAGATTACCTCTCCTCATAACTTAAATGATCTATTTCCCTTATTAATTTTGTGATCCTTCTCTGAACTTTTTCTAAGTCTGCAATGTATTTTTTGAGATTGGTCCCTAGAACTGCACTTCATAATCAAGGGGAGGTCTTACAAGGGATTTACAATACTGTGTAAAAGTCTGAGGCCACAATTAGATTTGTTGTTTTTGCAATGGTATAATAACAGTATATAATTATTTCTCAGTCTCAAGATATTTTTATGAAGTATTAAAAAAAAAAATCTGAATAAACTTCTATAGGCTAAAGTGGCAAGTATTTAGTGTGGCCTCCACTTACACTTGAGCAATAGCAGGAACCTGGCTTTCATAAACCTAAATGAAATGGAACCCTTATTAATTTAATTGCTAACACCTGTATTTGTCCTACTATTTTATGTCAAAATGACTGCTGTGAATAAGGTCTGTTACAACAGGTTTGTGCAAGACATGCTTGAGCATTACATACACATGTGGTATAAGTTTAATTTATTGGAAGCTTGCCAATAAGACCAACTTTCAAACACATCATTCCATTCAAAATGCCAAAGATCACAGAATTTGACGGACATAAAATCATACTTTTGCATCAGCAAGGCCACTATCAAAGGGCAATCAGCAAACAAACTGGATACTCAAGATGTGGTATTCAAGCTCTTATAAAGAAATGTAAAATATCATGAGAGGTCAAGGACAAAAAAAGAACTGGAAGGCCAAGAAAACTTTCAAAATCTGATGAGAAGTTACTCAGAGTTTCTTCTTTAAGAGATCGGAATAAGTCCAGCAATGACCTAGCTCAGCATCTGGCAGCTTCATCAGGATGCCATGTTGACCCTTCTACAGTCTGTAGAAGCCTGATCAGGAATGGTCTTTGTGGAAGAGTAGCAGCCAAGAAACCACTTTTTTCGGAAGCGAACAGGGATGAAAAGGCTAAGATATGCTAAAGCTCACAATGACTGGAATTAAGATCAGTGGAAAGAGTATTATGAAGTGACAAATCCAAGTTTGAAATTTTTGGGTCCAATCGTCGACAATATGTGAGAATAAGAGAAATATGCTGGAGGGTGCTGGATGGTCTGTCTTGGTTTAGTGATATTGTCCACATTGATTGGACCATGAATGCTGAAAAGTACAGACAGGTTTTAATTGATCATGGCATTCCTTCTGGAAAGGGCCTGATTGGGAACGGTTTTATTTTTCAGCATGATAACGATCCCAAGCACACTGCTAATGTGGTGAATCATATTTGGAAAGAGACACAGCTGATAAAATACTGACAGTCATGGACTTGCCTTCACAGAGTCCAGACCTAAATATTAAAGAGGCAGTATGGGATCACCTGGACAGAGAAAGAAATAAAACACAGCCTAAATCTAAGGAAGAACTCTGGGAAGTGCTGAAAGAAACCTGGTATAATATACCAGAAGATTACTTCAGAAAACTTCAGGACGATCTCCACAAAAGAGTTCAAGAAGTGCTTAGTGCCAAGTGAGATCACACTAAATACTGACTTTGCCTGAAGAAGCCATTTTTTTCAGATTTTTTTTATATATATTTTGTGTACATATTTCCTGTATTTTCTGTTTGTATCTTAATAAAGAGAACGAAAAATGCATATGAATGGTCATTAAAACTTTGCTAAAACAACATCTAATGGTGGCCTAAGACTTTTGCACAGTACTATATATAGTGACAGAAATATGTTTTCCTCCCTTGCATCAATGCTTCTTTTAAAATATTTTAGTATCATATTAGCCTTAGAAGCTACTGCCCTGCATTGTGCACTCATCTTTAGCTTATTATCTATAAGTATTAACAAATCCCTTCCTCCACTGTTATCCTAAGTCTACTGCTATTTAAATAATAGGTTTCCTAGCACTTTGCATTTTCCAGTATTAAATATCATCCTGCCCATTCTTCTAATTTTTGTAGATACCCTTGTAAGGCAATTTCATCCTGCACTGACCTAATGAACTTACACAACTTTGTATCATCTGCAAAAATAGAGATGTTGCTATTTAATCCTTGCTCCAAGTCATTAATAAAAAATATTAAAAGAACAGGGTTACCGGGCCCAGTACTGGGCCCTTGAGGATTCCACTGATTACCTTTGTCCAATCTGAGTATGATCCATTTACTACTACTTGTTGCTACCTGTTTTTTATCCAGTTGTGTACGTTAATTTCTCATGTGGCACTGTATCAAATGCCTTTGAGAGATCCAAGTAAATTACATCAAGTGATTCTCCTTTATGTATATTTTACTTACTTCCCCGTAGAACTAATTAGGTTAGTTTGACATGATTTTGTTTACAATAATATATTAATCAATATAATCCCTTTAACTATCTTCCCGACTATTGATGTCAGACTCACTGGTCTATATAGCTTCCTGGATCATCCCTGCTTCCCTTTTTAAAAAGTTGCATCACATCTGCTTTATGCCAGTCCTCGGGTACTGTGCCTGAGGCAGTGGCATATTTAGGTTTTGTGCTGCCCTAGGCACTCAAAATTCTGCTGCCCCCCTCCACTCCAAGGTTTTAGGGCTTTGTTCCCCTTAATATTTTTTGGGTCGGTGTGTGAAATTATTTTTTTAATTTTATTTTTTTCCATAACAATTTAAAAGAAAAGAGGCTAGCAAAACACTTGCATACAGGTGGGTTGAATTGCATGCATATCATACCAGTTTCTCCCTGAGTGAATGGAGAGAAAAGAAGGGTAGGGGAGAAAAAGTGAAAGAAAGGAAAGAAGGGAGAGAGAGAGAGAGAGAGAGAAGAGAAAAGTGGGGAGGGTGAGGAGAAAAGGGGGGAGGGAAAGAAGGGAGGGAAAGAAAGGAGTGAAAGAATGGAGCAAGAGAGGGAGGGAAAGAAGGAAGGGATGGAAAGAAAGAAGGGAGGGAGGGAAAGAAAGAAGGGAGGAAGTTGAGGGAGGGAAGGGAGGGAGAAAGGGACAGAAGGGATAGAGGAAGGGAGGGAAAGAAGAATACACTTTGAAACAATCACTGCCCTTCACATGCAAAAACATACAGTAATTACCATAATTCAAGTAATGAAACATTTTAAGTGTCCGTTTACTATTTACTCCATGGATTCATGAATGCAGAGAAAGATAGCTATTAGTAGCTAACATACATTAGTACCGAGGGTTTATGATTAGACATCACAAGCTGATCTAAGCAGTGCACAGACGCCTCCAGTCTGTTAGTTACTAAGATCTGCAATAAGCACTGCACTCGCAGACCCACCACAGCTGACAAGGGGAGGCAGCATATCGGCACAAGATCTTCTCCTTTAGCCTCACCTTGTAAGAATATCCACAGGCAAGTTTCTCACCAAGAACGCTTCCACTGCAAAAATGCCAGCGGCTCTAAATGAAGCAACAGTTTAAAGGAGCACTGCCTGTGAAGAGCGACCTTAATCAGCGCACGTGCCTTGTCTTCTCTGTAAAAGTCTGTGCTTTATCGCTCACTGTACTGTGTGCTTGCTTTTAGAGAGAGAATAGGGCAGATGTGGTGCCCCTCCCAAATCTGCTGCCCTAGGCACCGGCCTTGTTGGCATAGGCCATAATACGCCCCTGGCCTAAGAATAATGAGTCTTGAAAAATTAAGAGCAGAGGTTTGACTATAACAGTGCTAAATTCCCGTAAAACCCTTGGGTGTATTCTATCTAGGCCTGGAGTTTTATTTACCTTAAAATTATCCATTTTTTTCCTGATATTCTCTAGAGATGACCCAGTAATGGTATGGGCCTCTATGCTCTAGTTTGTTTCAAAGTATCTCCCATGGTTCCTCTCGTTTGAATATTGAAGAAAAAAACTGGTTTAGTACCTCAGCCTTTTCCCTGTCACTGATAATCATGCTACCTTCCACACATTTTAATGTACCTATATTTTCCTTCTGAGATTTTTTTGCCATTTATGTACTTAAAAAACCTTTTAGGGTGAATTTGATTGCTTTTGTGCATGCTTTGTTAGATTCCTTATATATGTGTAATGTTGAGTGTATATATCGCTAGACCCACGGACTGTGAGACAGGCAAGGACAAAAAGGCAATTTCTTGTGGTTCTGACAATGTTTTGAATATCTGGGCCTAAGTATTGGGCTTTGGTTTACAAACAGATATAAAATATGGAAGCATGTATGTGTACACAAAGTGATAAAATAATGAGATCTGATTTTACCTGCAAACTCAACCAATTTTAATAGGTTGTGGTTTTAAAGCACAAACTCACCTATTTCATATACACAAATAAACCTAAAAATGCAATTTATCATAAAATTTTTTACTCTGCAGCTGGTATAACAAGTCATTGGAAATACATTAAGGGAAAAAGAATTTTACAGTATACTGTTCTTTTAAAAAAAATCAGTATTTCTCAAATCTATCAGTGTGCATTTTTATGGTTGGAAAAAGCTTCAGTGATTGCAAATAATGCAATCATATGGTCTGAATCTAGAATTTCCTTGAGGCTGCTTCCTATAAAATGTTATTGAGCCATTTATAAAACCGCATTTCTCAGGGGATAACACGGCTTAACATAGGGCACCTGGAACTGCTAAAATCTTTTTGTTTTTACAGAATACAAATGTAATTACTGCCAGTGTTGTTTAACTCGTAAAGAAAACAAAAGAAGGTGTTGAAGATACTGACACTCTCTTCTCTAATGAGCTAACCCAAGTGGTATGTAGATCTCCTAACTACCGACCAAAAAAGAAAGTGGAAGAAAGTTTGAGGGATAGCGCTAAAAAAGCATAGAGATTAGTGAAAAATAGTTTGTATCTATGTGTAATTCCTTAGGGAAAGATCTATTATAATATCTATAAAAATATCCAGTGTATACAGGCAACAAATGTTGCCAAAAATTGGACCGAATAAATAATAAATAATAAATAACAATGTTTGAAAAAAGTGCTATGTGCAAGTAAGATGCGTGAAAAAAAATGCTGCGTTTAAAAACGGTTTGAATGTAAAAATGTGAATCGTATTGATGGATAAAAATAAATTGATATCAATGAATATGATAAAAATATTTTATATGTTAAAAATGATTTACATAAACAATTGATATACTGATAGGATGCCGGCACCTATTATAATAAGTTTGAACAATATATTACGTAACATGTAAAAAATAAAATAAAAACAGAGATAAAAACTTGAAACAGCTTATAAAGTTCAATATAACATTTGTGATCAAAGTTTATATGGGCAAATATCCGTATCCTTGCTAACAGACGGCTAGATTTGGAGTTTGGCGGTAGATGGGCTGCTAAAGCTACGCGTGGTTTATGTCTAACGCACAGCATTGTTTGACTCCGGTATTTAGAGTTCAAAATAGACCATCTAACGATGCTCCTAACGCGTGTATTTCACACGCGGAATCCTGCCCGCGTTAGACAGTCTCCCATAGAGATCAATGGAAAAGCAAAATAAATAGCTTTTTTCATCTAACACTCGATCTCGCGAGAAATACGCACAGCTCGGTCATATGACGCATACCACATCATGCACAACAATAACACGCCGCAAATGTCACAACAACAATCACTAAACAAAGCACACAAGCATTACACATTCACAAGCGGGGGGATTTTTAATAAAACTTAATACAGGGAATACGCATATACTTTAAGATGCGGAAATACGCTAAAAGGAAAAAAAAATATACATACACTAGCAAAATAATTGCATTCAATATCACTATATATTAGGACAAACATACATATACAACACTTCACTAATAACACACCATCGCAAATTCACATTTAAACAGAATACTATTGGTCAATGTTATAGAAAACTAGCACTATGACATCATCGCATTCTACACATTCCACAAATACCAACTCAAAATGAGCATGCGCAAATTCACACACCTAATACACATTGCACTAATAATAATTGCTAATAAAGCACACATGAACACAATTTACAACGCAAATAGGTACATCATTAAACATTTACACAGGGTATATAAGCACCACACAAGCATGGCTTCTTTGACTGTGTTGCTGGTGGGTCTTTGGAGATTGGAGGTTTAAGATTAGAGAGTTTGTGCATTATTGTGAGTGAGTTAGTGTTAGTGTGAGAGAGTCAGTTGTTAGTGTTATCGTGAGTGAGTGGGAGTGGGAGTTAGTGGGAGTGGGAGAGAGTCAGTTAGTGGGAGCGTGAGTGAGTTAGTGGTAGTGGGAGTTGTTAGTGAAAGTTAGTGGTAGTGTGAGAGAGTCAGTTAGTGGGAGCGTGAGTTAGTGCTAGTGTGAGTTATTGAGAGTTAGTGGGAGTGTGAGTTAGTGAGAATTAGTAGTAGTGTGAGTTAGTGAGAATTAGTAGTAGTGTGAGTTAGCGAGCGAGTGATTTTTCTGTACACTTAACACATTTACACGCAAACACATTCAATACATACATACACTTATCAATAACACTACATACACTCCATACCCCATACCCCCTCATACTACACTCCATACCCCATCCCCATCCCATACCCATCCCCTAGTTACATTTAGTTTACATATCCTCCTTTTAGTCTTCTTCTTTTTGTTTATTTAAATACTCCTTACCCTCTTTGTTTTTTTAGATCCCTCTCACACTTTCAGCACTTATTTTGTCTTTTTAGTTCTTTATTTTGAACCCCTTTCATTTCATCACACTCACTTTTTGTTTGATTATTTGGGGTTTAGTTTAGGTAACAGATGGAGGGCAGGCAGGGGAGAGGTAGAGGGGGGAGGAGAGGGAGGGGGAGAGGAACAGGGCAGGAAGGGGGGCAGGAAGGGGGGCAGGAAGCGGGGGTGGAAGCGGTGGGTGGACCCAGCCACTTGGTTCAAGATGAACAAGTGGCTAGGCCCAGTGGCGGACAGAGTAGGGCTTCACAGTCCGGGAAACAGAGGGCATCGTCACAGGGGAAGGCCAAGGCGACTAGGGTGGCGAGGTTTTCGATGGAGGAGAATGAGGCCCTCGTAGAGGCCTATATGGCCAGGTATAGGAGGCTGCAGCACCAGAAGACCACCCCGACTGAGAAGAGGAAGCTCTAGCATGAGATAAGGAATGCAGTCAATGCAGTGGGTGGCCGGAATAGAGATATGGACTCTATAAAACATCGCTACCGGGACTGTAAGATGGATCTCAAGAAAAAGTTAAGCCTGGAGGCCCGACATGCCGCAGGAACCGGTGGCGGACCTGCCCTGGAAATCGAGTACTGCCGATGGGAGGAAATGTTGCGGCCCAGCATCTCCGAGGTGGATGTAGTCGGTATCGGAGGAATTGATACCGGGAACCTGCCATTCTCATCTGACGGTAAGCTCATTTAAGAATAAATTCACATACGAATGTATTTCAAGGGACACTATACGCAAACCTTTACTTTCATGATTAAGGTAGCGAATACAATTTTACAAAACATTCTAATGTACTTATATTACCTAATTTGAATCATTCTTGAGATATATTTTAATGAAGAAATAGCCATGCACACGGTGAACCAATCACAGGAGGCAGCTATATTCAGCTAACAATCAGCATCTTCTAAGCATATTTAGATATGCTTTTCAGCAAAGAATATCCAGAGAATGAAGCTAATTAGATAAGAAAAGAACATTAGAAAGTTGATTATAAATGTATGCTTCTAAATCATGAAAGATAAAACATTGGGTTTCATGTCCCTTTAAGGATCAGATTAATGCTATTACGCTGTTTACACGCATTCACAATTACTTTGCGGTTACATCAGTTTCTAGGCTATAGGTTAGGTGTGCATTTAAACAGACTGAAAACAAACGCTAAAACATTTAGATTGACCAGAGATATCACAAACACGTTTTAGAAAATGAGGAAATCGTATTGATTGTTAGATTTCAAAGTGGATTAATGATTCTGCATTTGTAATTGTATTGTAAGCTAAGTCATTTAAAGCTTCATTTGGAAATATGCTAATATATACATTTATTTCTTTTTCAAATATACAGAGTCTGGGGAGGAGGCAGCATAACAAATACAGCCTCCTCCATCTCCCCGGGATGAGAGTGGTGGGGAGGAATTTCCACTTCGGAGGGAAGAGGCCCCCCGTGACGAAGAGGGCACGGAAGCAGATGAAGAGGCCCCGGAAGCAGAGGAGGAGGCCGCGGAACCAGAGGCCCCTCAAGGACCCACACACCGCCGTGCATGGGCACCCCGCCGTGCACGGGTACCCCGCCAAGCACAACAAGAGGAAATAGCGGAGGTGCGGGTTCTACTGGACTACATAGACCAGATGCGTAACTCCCGGATACAAAATATTGAAGGCCGAACTCGAATTATTGATGGACAAAACCAAATAATTGAAGGACAAAACCAAATAATAAACATACTTAATAGAATAGAAGAAGGGCAATACAGAATCATTAATCTACACCAAGAGATGTTTAATTTTTTCCTGGAGGCGCATGCTGGTCTGCCTCCTGGTCCGCCTCCTGCTGCTGGGCCTCCTGCTGCTGGGCCATCTTCTCCTGCCGGCCCATCTTCTCCTGCCGGCCCATCTTCTGCTGCCGGGCCATCTTCTCCTGCCGGGCCATCTCCTCCTCCTCAGCCATCTTCTCCTCTTCAGCCATCTTCTCCTCCTCAGCCATCTTCTCCTCCTCAGCCATCTTCTCCTCCTCACCTTGGTCGCCCCAGTACTCTTCCTTCCACTCTTCCCACAACATCTCCAAGGAGAACTCGTCAGAGTCGGCAGTTGCCCCTCCCAGAGCCTCAGCCCCGTGGGAAGAGGAGAAGGAAGAGGAAGTATTTGTTTTCATGTTTAATGTTTTTTTTTATTTAATGTGTAATGGATAGGTATGTGATGATGTGGTTTTCATACACTTGTGGACCACACTCTGTATATAATCTACTTCTATGGGACCGGGTCCATGGAGGCAGATTGTTTGCAGAGTGTGGGTTATAAGTGTGTGAAAACCACATCATCACATACCTATCCTTGTTCATGATATTGATTGGTTTCTGTGATGTGATGTCCAAACTGTTTCCCGAATCGCAAACAAAATTACCATTACAATTATCCATGATGGCATATTACTGTTTGAATGCCAATAACACAGCTTAAAGGGACAGTCAGAAAATTATTGATTACAAAGAAAACACTGTATTACGCATTATCAAGTTGGAAACAACAAAACATGGAGAAATACGTGTGACTTATGTGCTTACCCTTGTATCTATGACTATGAAAAATTAACACTTATTTGTTGTTCTGACATAACAACATTTTAGATATCAATGATCAATACATGGTAAATAATATGCTGTATGAGCACAAGGTTTAACATATACAAATGCTATCCAAATGCCCTCTAGTGGTCAAATTGTATAATGATTACATGCACTCTTCAAGCTCTAAGAAATGAGCACACAAACCTCATAGGTTTAGCTAGCAAATTAAAATAAACACAGACAAATGATTAATTGGTGACAAACCTTTGATATCATTGATATTACAAAATTGACTTTTAGAATAATGCAAAACATTATTTGTTTTCTAAACTGTCCCTTTAACAAAATTACATATGCTAACATATATTTGAAGATTGTTGGTATATCTACATGTACTTGTTCAAACAATAAATATTGAAATCAGATTTATATTGACGTGTTAAATAAAGTCTATTTTCTTAAAGAGACATTATTGTGTTCATTTATTTTCAGAAAGACATTTGTTTTAACAATGAATATGGTTTAAAGTCCTTTTAGGAGTGGGGGGTGAAAATATGCTAACAATAATATATTTGGAGATTAACCAATGTGGAACTCATACATGATACAAAAATAAACATTTGCATTAAAGGGACAGTATACTATATTTTTAACTGAACTGTATGTAATAGACACTACTAGAAACAACAAGATTGACATATACTGATATCAATATTACAAAGCTTTAAACACTTTCAAAGAAAATAGGGTTATCTCTATTGAAAATATAGATGAACCCCCATTACAACCGTAAAACAAGACAATACCCCATCATTAACATATGAAAAGACCCTTTACACAAACAGGAGAAAGCTGGAGATGGTACTCACATGAAACTCAGAGGCTTGGCGAGGAGTCAGAAAATTACTTACATTTTCTTTGAACAGAAGCAAAATGAAACGTGTATTTGTTAAACAATGGACTATCTAACTAGAGACAAAATAAAAAGTTTTGATTTATAATGTGAGTGTCTAATGAACCTTTAATAGAATATACGACGAAATTACATTTAGAAGAAGTCGGCATCATATATTTAGCATATGATAAAGATAAATGCATATTGATTACTTGATTCTAACACAATAGCGCATATTTATGAATTAGATATCTTTAACATTAAACACAAAAGTCATTTTACATAAAAAGGAACATATTGTTGACAAAGATATTAAACAACATGGACTATAGAGATTTGCACTTGCCTCGAAATATCTTATGCATGAAAACATTTTGCTTTCGTTAGTTTATTCAACCAGACATCCAGCAAAAGAGAATGTGGTGGTCTTTATCAGATATGGGTCAACAATGTAACATGATGCAAACAATCCATATTCGCAATGTTTTTAAACTTGGCTTCATTCACAAACGTGTTTAACGTTCACAAACAAATATTGCGGGACTACGTAATACAATCAGACGTTTTTTACCTTTGCATGTGACGTCTTAATTAACATGGCGCTTCCTTGATCACGTAAGAACGCAATCCAATAAAAGGCACATTCCTGATCACGTAAGAACGCAAACAAAAAAAAAGGCGCATCCTTGATCGCGTAAAAACGCCATCCAATAAAAGGTACATCCTTGATCGCGTAAAAACGCCATCCAATAAAAAAGTGCATCCTTGATCGTGTAAAAACGCCATACAATAAAAGGCGCATCCTTGATCGCGTAAAAACGCCATCCAATAAAAGGTGCATCCTTGATCGCGTAAAAACATCAGTCAATACAAGGAATCATTGGACAGCCTGGCAGGTGATGTCTTAAGCAACATGGCGCATCCGCGATTGCAGAAAAACTGCAGCCAATACAAGGACTCAGTTGACAGCTTGGCATATCACTAAGAAACGTATTTATATTTTTGAAACTAGTATGTGTCTAGATTGATATCTAGGAATGTCACGAAATCATGATTCATCTTTTCGGACTTGACTGTCCCTTTAACTATAGCTATGGTATATATCTTTAACCTTTAAAAGATACACATGATAAATACATATGCCATTGATGTTTTTAAGATATGTTTATTCAAGTTGAAATATGGTCAGACTACCTATAGCCATATATGGGAGAAGTATTTTTTAAAAATATTTTGAAAAACATATTCCTCATATAAAATATGTGCATTACACACAGAGATTGATTTGGTTACACTTTTACAATAAGATAGAATAGAAAATGAAATACATGTGCTGTCAACATTACAATAAGATTGTTTATTATTAAGATTATATGTCCTTGTTCATGTAAAAAGGACAAAAACGCTTTCGAAATGGAAATACATTCATTAACAATTGTGCTCACCATCACTTAAAGGGACATGATTATTAATTATAAAAAGAGGATACACTGAGACAATACTATTTCAATAAAATGAACACTTTACAGGGATTATATCATTGTATCAATCCTCAGATCATTTGTTAAAGGTGCATCAATTCATGCAGAGTTTATAAATACACACATGGATGTGAAATTTGAAATATACATATATAACAATTTTTATATACATATATAAAACAATTACTATGCTAATCATAATCATGCAATGATAAAGATTTTAGATAACAATATAAAGACAAAAATAATAATTACATTGGAGATGTTAATCTTAAAGTCATTTAGAATTGTATTACATATATGATTCAGGAAACAACATTATTTTGGGTATGTCCCTTTAAGGATCAACCAGATAAAATAGAGATTTCAATCAATGACATGAATAAGGAGGACAAAGAATCGTGCAATGACATGTCTTTTATTAGTATGTCAGAAAACAACAACGTTTATAAATAATATGGTAAAGATCAGGAAAATGTAGACATATGACAAGGTAACAGAGTGCATCACAGTCCATGAAGAGAGTTGCCAAGGGCCACCATAGCCCCATTGTAGATATATGACAAGGTAACAGAGTGCATCACAGTCCATGAAGAGAGTTGCCAAGGGCCACCATAGCCCCATTGTAGATATATGACAAGGTAACAGAGTGCATCACAGTCCATGAAGAGAGTTGCCAAGGGCCAGCATAGCCCCATTTGAGCCATATGATAAGGTAACAGAGTGCATCACAGTCCATGAAGAGAGTTGCCAAGGGCCACCATAGCCCCATTTGAGCTATATGACAAGGTAACAGAGTGCATCACAGTCCATGAAGAGAGTTGCCAAGGGCCAGCATAGCCCCATTTGAGCCATATGACAAGGTAACAGAGTGCATCACAGTCCATGAAGAGAGTTGCCAAGGGCCAGCATAGCCCCATTTGAGCCATATGACAAGGTAACAGAGTGCATCACAGTCCATTAAGAGAGTTGCCAAGGGCCAGCATAGCCCCATTTGAGCCATATGACAAGGTAACAGAGTGCATCACAGTCCATGAAGAGAGTTGCCAAGGGCCAGCATAGCCCCATTTGAGCCATATGACAAGGTAACAGAGTGCATCACAGTCCATGACGCGAGTTGCCAAGGGCCAGCATAGCCCCATTTGAGCCATATGACAAGGTAACAGAGTGCATCACAGTCCATGAAGAGAGTTGCCAAGGGCCAGCATAGCCCCATTTGAGCCATATGACAAGGTAACAGAGTGCATCACAGTCCATGAAGAGAGTTGCCAAGGGCCAGCATAGCCCCATTTGAGCCATATGACAAGGTAACAGAGTGCATCACAGTCCATGAAGAGAGTTGCCAAGGGCCAGCATAGCCCCATTTGAGCCATATGACAAGGTAAAAGAGTGCAACAGGCACAACAATAAACTTAAAAAAAGGCCAAATGGCAACAATAACAAAAACATCAACATGTGGACGGAGGATTCTTATCTGCGACCTTGGAGCATCTCCAGATCCTCCACTTACTGGTCATCCTCTTCATCGTCCTGTGCATGTCCAGCTCCAGATTCAGGCCTTGAATTTAATAGCATGATTTGACGCAGAGTCAAATCCTGAACCCGGAGCTGGGCCTGCATGGTGTCGTTCATCCCTCTCAGGACAGCTGCGTTCCTCAACACGGCCTGCTCTACTCGTGCTATAACTTCTAGCATGAGCCATGCTGAGTCACAGCCTAAAATAAAGAATAAATCAAATATTAAGGATAATTACACAACAGAAGAAAAAATAATCAAAGATACATTGTCATCATAAAGACAAATCATTCTTTACATCAATTTGTTAAAATTGATTCTTTACACATTAAATATGTTATTCAGACAGACCGAAATCATTAAAGGGACAGTTTACTCAAACATGTTGTCCCCTTTAATTTGTTTTCGATGATCCACTTATACAGCTTGAGTGTATGTAATATTGTTAAAGGATTTACATTGTACTTACATTATCAATTTAAATATTTAAATTATACTGTGGTAGGCACACCTATCCTTAAACATTTTGGCATTGAGGACAAGCTGTGTTAACATATCAACCTGAAGAAATTACATTCCCACTGGGTTAGACAAGAGATAATGTATCAACATTTGTACATACATTGTTGGATCCAAGTAGTGGTGATTGGTATATGTAGTGATATCAAATTAAAGGGACACTGAACCTAAATATTTAATAGTTGACTGATTCAGATAGAGCATGATATTACAAATATTAAACAATTACACATATTCTTTAAATGTTTGAATTCTCTAGCTAGATTTGGAATGCAAGAATGTAGGTTTATAGGGCAGGCCATATTTGTTTATCAACTTTGGTTGTCCCTGCTGGTTGATGGATACATTCATCCAACAATAAAGAAATGATGTCCACAATTATTTTATATTGAAAATTAATTCTAGGCATTTCTTTGTTTCAAGAAAGATAGCAAGAGAATGAAGAATAATTGATAAGAGTAGTAAATTATAAATTTGATTAACATTGCATGCTCTATTTGAATCACAATAGAAACAATTTGCCTTCAGTGTACCTTTAAGTATCTTATAATGTGGATTTAGAATGATACTTACAGCTGTACCTGGGAAGGACAATCTGACACCCAGGACAATGAAGGTTGAGATAGGGGGGAGGGATGGGATTGTATTGGGGAGGGATGGGATTGGGTTGGGGAGGGATGAGCTGCTGCTCCGGGGTAGGCCGTACAGCTGGGGAGTGGTGAGTTGGGGTCTGGGCAGCTGTACGGCCCATAATACGGGGAGAGCGGCGAAGGGGGACGAAGGGCCGTTTTTTAGGAGGGACATGAAAGGACAAATGGGAAGGGCCAGCAGGGTCTGGGCCTGGGCAGGGGTCTGGGCCTGGGCAGGAGTCTGGGCCTGGGCAGGAGTCTGGGCAGGGGTCTGGGCCTGGGCAGGGGTCTGGGCCTGGGCAGGGGTCTGGGACTGGGCAGGGGCGGAAAACAGATGACCAGAGGTGGAGGATCCATCTGAAATAAATAATACAAATATATTAACATCTCATACATCATGAAATCAAATCAACGCATTTAAAATTGATTATGTTTTCAATATACTTAGAAGTGTGTTTGAATTTCTAATCAATTATGAAATGAGGATATGGTATGCATATAGGCACTCAGTTGAATATCAATGACTGTCTGTACAATTATAACATTATTATTGTGTTTTGGCCTGGAATATGCATGTGACATAATGATGGCATGAATTATAAATGTTTTTTTTTTAAAAAAAAACATCCAAGCATATTTTCATGCTGCCTGATATAGAAAGGGGGCAGTAGTGTATTTGAACAGACAAATAATATTCCTTTTTAAAGTGCAAAAGCTGTAGACTTTGAATGTCTTCAATAAAATGATTTCCAATAAAGCAACATGTTGGAAACATGATAGATATATTTCACATACCATCAGACTAAAAGGCAGCCTCTTCCTCCTCCGTCACACATGTTATATCAATCTCTGTAAAACATAACATGTTGTGTACACGTTAAGATCACATATTATAACATATGTTACTGTTGATCAAAGACACACATCAATGTTGCATTAAAGATATACACACCCAAAGTTATGATTTACATCAATTTGATGGAGCATACAAATGACATTACAGGGAGTGCAGAATTATTTGGCAAGTTGTATTTTTGAGGATTAATTTTATTATTGAACAACAACCATGTTCTCAATGAACCCAAAAAACTCATTAATATCAAAGCTGAATAGTTTTGGAAGTAGTTTTTAGTTTGTTTTTAGTTATAGCTATTTTAGGGGGATATCTGTGTGTGCAGGTGACTATTACTGTGCATTATTATTAGGCAACTTAACAAAAAACAAATATATACCCATTTCAATTATTTATTTTTACCAGTGAAACCAATATAACATCTCAACATTCACAAATATACATTTCTGACATTCAAAAACAAAACAAAAACAAATCAGTGACCAATATAGCCACCTTTCTTTGCAAGGACACTCAAAAGCCTGCCATCCATGGATTCTGTCAGTGTTTTGATCTGTTCACCATCAACATTGTGTGCAGCAGCAACCACAGCCTCCCAGACACTGTTCAGAGAGGTGTACTGTTTTCCCTCCTTGTAAATCTCACATTTGATGATGGACCACAGGTTCTCAATGGGGTTCAGATCAGGTGAACAAGGAGGCCATGTCATTAGATTTTCTTCTTTTATACCCTTTCTTGACAGCCACGCTGTGGAGTACTTAGACGCGTGTGATGGAGCATTGTCCTGCATGAAAATCATGTTTTTCTTGAAGGATGCAGACTTCTTCCTGTACCACTGCTTGAAGAAGGTGTCTTCCAGAAACTGACAGTAGGACTGGGAGTTGAGCTTGACTCCATCCTCAACCCGAAAAGGCCCCACAAGCTCATCTTTGATGATACCAGCCCAAACCAGTACTCCACCTCCACCTTGCTGGCATCTGAGTCGGACTGGAGCTCTCTGCCCTTTACCAATCCAGCCACGGGCCCATCCATCTAGCCCATCAAGACTCACTCTCATTTCATCAGTCCATAAAACCTTAGAAAAATCAGTCTTGAGATATTTCTTAGCCCAGTCTTGATGTTTCAGCTTGTGTGTCTTGTTCAGTGGTGGTCGTCTTTCAGCCTTTCTTACCTTGGCCATGTCTCTGAGTATTGCACACCTTGTGCTTTTGGGCACTCCAGTGATGTTGCAGCTCTGAAATATGGCCAAACTGGTGGCAAGTGGCATCTTGGCAGCTGCACGCTTGACTTTTCTCAGTTCATGGGCAGTTATTTTGCGCCTTGGTTTTTCCACACGCTTCTTGCGACCCTGTTGACTATTTTGAATGAAACGCTTGATTGTTTGATGATCACGATTCAGAAGCTTTGCAATTTTAAGAGTGCTGCATCCCTCTGCAAGATATCTCACTATTTTTGACTTTTCTGAGCCTGTCAAGTCCTTCTTTTGACCCATTTTGCCAAAGGAAAGGAAGTTGCCTAATAATTATGCACACCTGATATAGGGTGTTGATGTCATTAGACCACACCCCTTCTCATTACAGAGATGCACATCACCTAATATGCTTAATTGGTAGTAGGCTTTCGAGCCTATACAGCTTGGAGTAAGACAACATGCATAAAGAGGATGATGTGGTCAAAATACTAATTTGCCTAATAATTCTGCACTCCCTGTAGATTTGTTATTCTCAATGATTCAGATTTTCGATGTATTGTTTGTATTAATTTTAAAATCATAAAAGCATAGTACATAGAACATTTAAGATTTCTCATGTGTGTATCACTTGATAACTGTTGTCAAAAATGAACATGGAAACAAACATATGCTATACATCTTCTGAATAACAAAGGTGTAGACTAAGAAAGTTTGAATTATTAATCTTTCAATATTCAAAGAAAATTAATATATAATCAGAGGAGTAAATTATATGTTTTTTTCAAATGTTATGCTTCATCAGAATCATGCTCATAATATTGATTACCAATACTCCTTCAATGACATATAAATGAGTCAATGGACTTACCAGGAGACCGCAAAGGCATCTCTGTGTCAGTGCTGGATTCCTCTGGGCTCCCCACACCAACTCTCTCTATGAATGATATAGATATATATTAGTGAACACATTTGGGATAGCACTAAATCACATCTGTAGCGAATTTTAAGAATAATCAACTTGAAAATGAGAAGAATAGAGCAGTCATTAAACAAAAAAATGCTTGATTGAATCAAGGGGATTCTGTTAAAAATGATGTATTGAACATATGTTTAATTTCTGACTATATTAGACATCAAACTCATCTCATACGATGCTATTGCATATCTAAATATACCCATTGATCAATGTTCTTAAAAGAATACACACAAAGCACATTTTGAATAACAGCTGTTGACAAATATAAACAAAGACATGTGGCACATCGAGCCATTTGTGCAATGTACAGTAATCTTGTTTAGGACACAACACATATTGATCACAATACAAAACCAAATGGATTAGTACAAATATGTAATCATGGTGCTGTTAGAGTATGCTGATATCTATAAAGTAACTCCAACAGTGAATATGTGAATTATATATCAATATTGTCTAATCCAAAGAATGTAAAGATGAATGAATATATTGTTTATTAAAGGGACACTGACATGATTTATTTCAATCATTTATTTCACTGTTCAAACTGTTCAAAATGATTTAACATTTACTCCTATTATAATTTGAATGTTGCTACATTTTAATCTTAAAGGCAGATAAGCAATATTGGATTCAATAAATATTGTTTGTTGAAGGTATCCACCAATCATCAATCAAAACCCAGGTTGTTCAACCAAAATTGAGCTGAAGATAAACGTACATTCTTGATTTTAAAATACATTTAGAAATAGAATATTTCACATATTAATATTGCATGCTCTATCTGAATGACAACATTAATAATTTTAGCTCAGTATCCCTTTAATATAAAATTATATTGATTTGACAATGTTGGTGTTAATGAATTCTCTACTCCATATGTTGATGTAATGAATGGGATTGAGCATGCAATTCCAATCTAATATGTTATTTAAGGATATCCTAAGAATTATTTAATTTTCATCTATTAAAGGGATTAAAACTCCTTGACGACGTGGACCAGTGCAGCGCTCTCCTGCTTGGTGAACCTGGGAGGTTTCATGCCTGCTGGGTTGTAGAATATATAATATATAATAATAATATATATTGCCTGCAGGCTTTAGAGAACTGACAAAGATGGCAACGTGTAATGGACTTTTATATGGTGAAGTAAACATGAGATGCACCATGGGACAAGTTATCTGTACATCTGATTGGATAAAAGTTTGAAATATTGTTAGAATGTCTGTGAGACCATCCTGACTCAAGTTGTGTTTGTGTGATGAACTCTGATTGGCCGTTCCTTAATGTTTCATATCTTAGCAACTTCCATACACATACCTATTGGTGGTGCTGTAACTTCATTTTTCATGTAGACTTATTTGTAACTCATGGGCCTGTCATGCGGATATGTGTGACGCAGATTTAATATCCGTGATCCGTTAAATATTAATGATTAAATTCTCTTTAAAATCTAATACTGTCACATTATTAAATGTTGTAGACATTTCTCGGTTTAATAACGGTCTGTTTCTTTAATACAAATACACATTTAATATTGTATGTCTTTATTGTTCATAAAATCCATTTCTTGACTTATTGTGAAGTATTGATATTGCTCTATTAAATGTATTTCATAATGCACATTGATTGTGTGCTATTGCGTGACATTAGACTCTAATGTTTAAAGATGCTAATCTGGTGTTTCAAGATGCGTTTCCCACGCAATATTTCTGAATGTTCAAATTCAGGTTATAATGTCAGTAACTTGGATAATCTGTTTATAAATGTTAAACTACAGGTTTGTTTGTTATTAGTAAATAAACCTCGAGCTTGTATTTGTCTGAAGTGCTCATATATGTTATTGTGCAATGGCGTCTTTATTTTTAAATAGACATTACAAACAAACAATTGTATCAAATGATCTGTAGAGATAGAAAATTGTTTAGACTTTAAAATGTAAATAAATTTATCTTATTATTTAGATATCCTCAACAGAAGAAATTTAAATGCACATGGTTGAGCCAATCACATAAGGCATCTCTGTGCATCCACCAATCTTCATCTACTGAGCCTATCTCGATATGCTTTTCAAGCAAAGTATGTCAAGATAAGAAGAGAAGTAAATACACTCTTTAAATCTCTTAAAGGGACACTGTCCAAACAAATTTAGCGTTCGTGATTCAGATTGAGCATGAAATGTTAAGCAACTTTATAATTTAATCCGATTCTCAAATGTTAAGAATTATATTGTTATCTTTCTTAACAAATCAATAATGATATTTTAGATTACGGACAATTGTTTCCAAAAACCTGGGTTGTCCTTGATGATTGTTGGATAAATTAATCCAACCAAAAAAAACAAGTTCTGTCCAGAGTACTGAAGCAAATAAATTATCTATTTAATGCCTTATTTTTAAAGTAATGATAGCAACAGCATTCATAATATGAGACAATTTTTAAAGTTGCTTAAAATAGAATACTCATTCAGAATGTATAAATCATTAATTTTTTAACTGTCTCCCTTTAAGTATATTTTGAGTTCATGTCCCTTTAAAGAAACATTTCACAATAATGCTTGAAAAATCAGAAACCTAAGCACCTTCCTTTTGCTAAATTAGTATAACATATGAGTAAAGCTAATTTAGATTAACTTCTGGATTGTTTTACACACTGACTGAAATATATATTGTAAAGGAGGTATTTCAGAGTCTTCAGCTTAGAGGGACATTAAGCTATATGTTATGTATGCATTTTGGATAAGATTATAATATTTGGACAACTTAATATGTTTTGGTATTCAATCATTAGATTCTAATTATATATTCTTGGATTAAATACATATCTACATTGGCTATTTTGATGCTGATTGTTGGTTGCACATAGATGCCTTATGTAATTGACTAAGATATGTGCATTGATGTATCTTTTTAAAAGTATATTTAAAGACTGAATGTAATTCTATAGTACTTTATAAATATGTTTAAATTCTTTTAAGAATTATTGAAAAATCAATACACAATATACTTTGTGAATGTCCCTTTAAGGACCAAAACATTTTGAATGTTGATTTAACATTGTCAAAAGAAACTAAAGGGGAATGAAAATTATATATAGATATGTGATGTCTAACCCAAGAGGTAAGATTTTAATAACTACATAATATTAATAACTATAGTTAAATGACTCCACTAGAAAATTAAATCGATTAACCTGGCATCCAATAACTAGCTTGTGAAAAATATCAAGTTAAATGACCTAACATTTATAAATGTAAAAATTAAAAAAATGTAGAAAATAATGTTTTGAGATACCTAAGGAAGATACAAGATCTTATAAAATTAATTTTACATTCAACAACACTGTCACTTTAATGTAATTGAACCACTTCCCCTTCTTAAAAGTGAAAACAAATAATTTATGTCAAATTTTGACTACATATCCGAAATTATTTTAACATCTAAGAATTTCAAAAGAAAAGCATCGATGGATATAACTCCCCAATTAATTTAAAAAAATATAGTTTAATGTAATATTCTCTGAATCAGTGGATTTTCTAAAATTAATGCATTATTTGATCTTATGCATGTGCTTGTCAAATAGCCAACTACCAGTCATGGGAGTCAAATTGTTTTTTATTGACAGATTATATGGATATTTATTATAATCTGTTCAAAAGAGTGTATTTAATACTAAAATGTTTATTATTACCATTTAAAAAATTAAAAGTTTCTCAAAGAAAAACAAAAAAATATTCCTGGAAGTCATCAGATGACAATCTGAAATAAAAAAATTTTTTTTTAACAAAGTTAATACACACGTTGTCAAATATTCCTAAAATACATTTACAATCATCTTGTGTCTATGCTCTAACTTTGTTCAACATTTTATCAAGATATTTATTAATTACATTTTTTTTAAAAAAAAAACATACACCATTCTTTTGTGTAATAAAATAAAAATTTAAATATCTGAATTTCAAATTCTACATAATAATGTATATCACATTTCAATAATATATATGTATGCTGAACATAAAAGTAATATTTCATGTCCATTCAAATACCTCTATATCAACTATAATATGTATTCCTTTTTCTGATCCCTAAATATCTAATTATGAAATAAGTATGACTAATGTATGTAAGCTACCAATATTCAACATTCTTCCTGTGATTCTTAACTAGCATGCATTGGTACACCAACCTGGATAATGCATTGTCTTTGAAAGCCAATTCAGGGGTAAACAGTTGATCTTCAATAGGTGTCTTATTCATCAGTTCATAAAATAGAGGACTGTGAAATACCATCTAAAAAAGTAAAATCATCTAAGTGTCTGATTGTGATCCCTAAAGATCTAATTATGAACTAAATATGACTAATGTATGTAAGCTACTAATATTCAACATTCTTCCTGTGATTCTTAACTAGCATGCATTGGTACACCAACCTGGATAATGCATGGTCTTTGAAAGTCAATTCAGGGGTAAACAGTTGATCTTCAATAGGTGTCTTATTCATCAGTTCATAAAATAGAGGACTGTGAAATACCATCTAAAAAAGTAAAATCATCTAAGTGTCTGATTGTGATCCCTAAAGATCTAATTATGAACTAAATATGACTAATGTATGTAAGCTACTAATATTCAACATTCTTCCTGTGATTCTTAACTAGCATGCATTGGTACACCAACCTGGATAATGCATGGTCCTTGAAAGTCAATTCAGGGGTAAACAGTTGATCTTCAATAGGTGTGTTATTCATAATTTCCAAAATAGAGGACTGTGAAATACCATCTAAAAATTAGAAAATCATCTAAGTGTCTCCAATAGGATGCCTCCACAGCCTTATTCTATCAAATAGTTGGCACTTACCATGTGAACATGTCTTTGTATGGTTTTCAAGGTCAGCAGATTGGAAAGATAATGCCAGACATGATCCCATTGGTAGACTTCAATTTCAATCTTGGCTTTTTCCACTGTCAGTCTGGGCAATCTTCACTGTCAGGCTTCTAATTCTTCCCTTTCAGTCTTTAGATTAAGTCAGCTCCCTAATGGCAGAAAAAGTTTATTAAAAATTACTACAAGTGTGTGAATCAGTTCTGTACCCCTCTCCCACCCCCCATTTCAGAATAAATTTCTGTCACTAGCTTACTAAGCGTGTGTAGCATCTTGTGTTATGTTCTATCAAGTGTGAAGATGAGTCATATTGAGCAGGACGAACTTCTAATGTGTGACATTGAACCATAGTCATGCTAGAGGATAGTTATGCTAGAGGATCCCTTTCTGAGTATTTACATTTTAAGTAATGTGTAAACTAAATACTAGTTTTGAAAATGTATGCCATATTATGTATTTGTGTACAATTCATGCCAGCAACAGTCCATACATTTATACTTACCATCTGATGTCCTCTTTAAAAACCAGGTGGCAAAGACCCGCTACATGACCCAATGCCCAGAGCATCACCTATATTAATAAATGAAACACGTTTTTAGCATTTGATGAACAATCCTAACATGTTTGCACAATTCTCTACTTGTTATTTCCCTAGAGTTCACATCTATTGACAATACTCCAGTCTAACTTCTATTATTTACTGTCTAAAGTGGCGGTTGATGATGTCTGCTCTGACATTGAGCCCCTCGTCCCGGAATGGCCCCTCTAGAACAGGATCATCCTCCTCATCTCTGAGGAGGTTTCGGTGCGCCGGGACGCCCTGCAGCATCCCAGCCCGCTGTGCAATATTATGCAGGACGCTACAGGCTACAACAATCTTAGCCACCTTCTTTGGGTTGTACTGGAGGGCTCCTCCTGACCTGTCCAGGCACCTGAACCTCATCTTCAGGAGCCCGAACATCTTTTCAACCACCGCCCTGGTTCTCTTATGAGCCCTATTGTAGCGCTCCTCAGACACATCAGTCGGGCTACGCAAGGGGGTAATGAGCCAAGGCCGGCTCATGTACCCAGAATCACCTATAAATTATGAACAGAACATAATTCAAACATAATCCTCAAAATAGTATTTTGAGTCCAATAAAAAGTATTGTACACGATAATCCACTAACAAATGTTTATTTTAAAATAAAATAATCTAGTTCAATATTATTCTCTATCTTCCCATTTCATCTAAGACATGCTACATATGCGTATTTCTCCTAAATCAAACCTTGTGTAAAATGCAAACTACATGGTTACATTGCATTCTTTATCTGAGCATTTAAGGTAAGACATGCTACATATCTGCATTGAACTAAAAGTAGACATTAGCAGAAAGAGACAATGACATGGTTAAATTGCATTAGCTAATATCTTGCCATTTCAGCTAAGACATGCTACATATGCGTATTTCTCCTAAACCAAACCTTGTGTAAAATGCAAACTACATGGTTACATTGCATTCTCTATCTGAGCATTTAAGGTAAGACATTCTACATATCTGCATTGAACTAAAAGTAGACATTAGCGGAAAGAGACAATGACATGGTTAAATTGCATTAGCTAATATCTTGCCATTTCAGCTAAGACATGCTACATATGCGTATTTCTCCTAAACCAGACCTTGTGTAAAATGGAAACAAAATGGTTACATTGCATTCTCTATCTGAGCATTTAAGGTAAGACATGCTACATATCTGCATTGAACTAAAACTAGACATTAGCGGAAAGAGACAATGACATGGTTAAATTGCATTAGCTAATATCTTGCCATTTCAGCTAAGACATGCTACATATGCGTATTTCTCCTAAACCAAACCTTGTGTAAAATGCAAACTACATGGTTACATTGCATTCTCTATCTGAGCATTTAAGGTAAGACATGCTACATATCTGCATTGAACTAAAAGTAGACATTAGCGGAAAGAGACAATGACATGGTTAAATTGCATTAGCTAATATCTTGCCATTTCAGCTAAGACATGCTACATATGCGTATTTCTCCTAAACCAAACCTTGTGTAAAATGGAAAACGAAATGGTTACATTGCATTCTCTATCTGAGCATTTAAGGTAAGACATGCTACATATCTGCATTGAACTAAAAGTAGACATTAGCGGAAAGAGACAATGACATGGTTAAATTGCATCCTATAGCTGAACATTACGCTAACATTTTAAAACTACAGTGGCAATTGTCAAACTAATTAACCATGTTGTGCACAAATACTCACCAACGAGATAACCAGGGGGCATTTGTCTTTCCTCAAACGGTCTCCACAGGGACGACAGAGAGAGGATGCGGGCATCATGACTAGCCCCTCCAAAATTCGCACACACATGCATAATCCTCATCCGTGCGTCACAAACATACTGCACGTTGAGGCTATGAAAATGTTTGCGATTTCTGAAGGGCAAGTCATCAATTGGAGCACGCAGCGCAATGTGGGTACAATCTATGGCTCCCAAGACATTGGGCAATTCAGCAATATCAAAGAATTCCCGCTTCAGGCGCCTCCAATCACCATCATTCTGTGGGAATCCTATGTATTGCTTACTGATACGTACCATGGCGTCCAGAAAGTTATCAAACACCACAGAGAATGTACCTTGAGCCAGGCCATGCATGTACAGTTCTCCGGATTGAAAACTCCCGGAGGCCAGGACGTATAGACAGCTTAGCATCTTACTCATGGCGGGAACGGCAGTCCTTATTCTTATACGTGGCTCCAAATGAGGTTTAAGAAGATCGTAAAGGCCAATGAGCTGTTCGCGATTGAGCCGATACTTATCATAAACCTCAAAGTGGCTCATGTTTTCCAAGGTGGGTCTCACCCTGTAGACACGAGGACCTCGAACCAGACGACCCCTTCGTCTCAGTCTGAGCCGCCGAGGCTGCCTGATTCTACCAACAGCTAGTTCGCCAATAGCAGCACCAGCAGCGTCTACCATGTCATCGTCATCCATCTTTCAAAACAGCATAACAAGGTATGCACTTGATCTGATGTGGATCACAAGTGATGCATTGGCCATGTTGTTTGGAGGATTTATAGTACAAATAGTCCAATGGTAGTGAGTTTGTAATGATTGCTAATTGTATTCACTTGTTTGTATGTGAGCGGCGCGAATGCTTTCACAGTGGACGTTTTTTTTGTTGTTTGCTGAAATGTTGTTTTCCAACAATGAATCTCAATGTGAAAGTGTCAAATATCACACATACAGTGCATGTTTGTAATGTTTGTTCATATGGGTAATCAATATTTATTAAACGCGATCTTATAGTAACAAGCACACGTCCAGGCTAACATGAATGAAAGTGCATAGTTGTGTATAATGTGCATCGAATGTGATCGATCAATGTTGCTGCAATATTGTTTGTAAACGATAAATTAACATCTGCCATCTGTAGTATTGTATATATAAGTGATTGCCGAGCAGTCAATATTGTACGCGTCCCTTTCAAATTGCAATAATAATTCCGAACTTCCCGTCTGCCATCTGTAGTATTGTATATATAAGTGATTGCCGAGCTGTCAATATTGTATGCGTCCCTTTAAAATCGCAATAATAATTCCGAACTTCCCGTCTGCCATCTGTAGTATTGTATATATAAGTGATTGCCGAGCTGTCAATATTGTATGCGTCCCTTTAAAATCGCAATAATAATTCTGAACTTCCCGTCTGCCATCTGTAGTATTGTATATATAAGTGATTGCCGAGCTGTCAATATTGTATGTGTCCCATTCAAATGGCACTAATACTGAATAACTTCCGGCTGTCATCTGTAGTATTGTATATATAAGTGATTGCCGAGCTGTCAATATTGTATGCGTCCCATTCAAATCTCAATAATACTGAATAACTTCCGGCTATCATCTGTAGTATTGTATATATAAGTGATTGCCGAGCTGTCAATATTGTATGCGTCCCATTCAAATCTCAATAATACTGAATAACTTCCGGCTGTCATCTGTAGTATTGTATATATAAGTGATTGCCGAGCTGTCAATATTGTATGCTTCCCTTTCAAATCGCACTAATACTGAATAACTTCCGGCTGTCATCTGTAGTATTATATATATAAGTGATTTGCGATCTGACAATATTTATTAATTGTCCCATTCAAATCTCCCTAATAATGCTGTTCCAAACTGTTATTTACGTATATGTTGTATTGTAGTATTGAGTGTTAAAGTTCAGAAAGGGGCGGTACAGTGGTGAATCTGTGATGTGTATGGTTGAATCTTCTAATGACGTCATGATATTATTAACCTGCCTATGTAGTTCTGAAATCCTCATTGTGTTGTTGTATTGTGCTACATTGTTATTGTGTGCTGAATAAAATCTAAATGTGTGCTTTGTGGTTGCGTGATGGGTGATGCGTGTTATGTATATATACGTATATATTGTGATTGTGACCCACATATGCTGACTTCTATATAGCGGTCTGACATTGTTGTTCCTTCCCATAAAGTGACATCTGTAATCTGGTGTAATGATGTTCTTGTTGTACGTAATTCCTAATGGTTTCTGGTGATGGAATCATGATGTTAAAAGTACAGTAAAATCCATATGTTGTGTTTTGTGATTCCTAGAGAGAATGTAATGTGTTTTTCCCCCATCATTTGAATGCACATGTATGAGTGAATGTTAAAAGTAATGTTTGTGCATCCATGACTGATCATGTGTTAAGCATATGTAGATATGCTGTTGCTGCAAGCATATTAGTTGAATAACTGAAATGCAATAATAAAGGTAAATGAGAATTGTTTCCCATTGTGTAGTGTTTGTGAATCCTGAAAAGTTTACATTATTTTTGTGTCCGTTTAAATGTAATATTTTGATAACAAAAAGTTTGTTACTAGTGATGTTGATTTGTAGTTGATATAATATAAAAGTCTTAAACAATTTAATGGTGTTGTGAATATTCAATAATTAAAATCCATAAATCCACCATAGGGAAAAGTCATTTCTTGATCTATTTATCATAGCTGGGTCCAACGCATAAAAGCATGTATTTTCTAGCGCTGGTATTTGGAGTTTTTCGGTCTACACTATTTGCGTGCGTTAGGGAAATGTGGGTTTCGCGTGCACGAGCACGTCTTCCCAATAGAAGTCAATGGAGGCTCTAAAATTTGGTCATTTTTTTTTTCTAAGACTGGTTTTCCTCGTAAAGTGAGTGACGTCATGAGCTTGTGTGAAAAAGTAACTAAATCGTGTTATTTTTGTAATAAATAAATATTTTTTGTATGTCATGTGGTGTATATTGTTTGTATGCATCGATGAGTGTATATTTGTGATAATCTTATTAGTTAGATGTAGGTATATGAGGGTCTTTTCCCGTGTGTCAATGTAAGTCAATGGGAAAATGGATTTGTGTATTTTTTTTTTCTAACACCATGATCTCGCAACTTTGATCATTTGTATTTTGAAGAAAAATTATTAAATCTAAAAAATAAACATAGTGTAGTGTTTGTATGAGTGTAAGTGTAGTTTGTGTAATATTTGTTTTGTGATTCGTGAATGTTTATTTTGTCGGTATATGTTTACTACTGGGTCTGAGGTGTCGGTAGAAATTTGAGCGTTGAGTGATTTTTGAGTCTCGGTAACTGAACTCTAAATACCGGAGTCCGTAAGAAACCCGCGTTAGGAGCCTCTAACGCTGGTTTTCACGGCTAACGCCAAACTCCAAATCTAGGCCAAAATTAGCCACGGATTGGAAAGTTTATCCTCCAAGTTATTGTATATAGTGTTACCGTCACTCCAGATGTGAAAGTCTCGGCAGATAGACGTATCTTACTGGCATGTACCGGACCAAATGCAGGCGGCTGGATGGAGACAGTTAGAAAACCAGGACAAGAACTTCCGATGTCAGAGATAGAACTAAGGTAGATCCTGGGACCGAGGTATTTGCTGGCAGCTATGATAGCAGGTCTTGCTTTACCTACAGGTCCTACTATCTGTTCCGGTGTTAGAGGTCAGATGCCGAATCACAAATGTGAATCGTATAAAGTCCAAAACTGGCAATACTTGTAATTCCAGATGAACAATTAATATATGAACAAACAATTGGTATATAGTTCCTGGGTGAGGAATTACGTATATGGATACCACTCAGAGTGATTGTAAGCGGCTCGATGCACCTCACCTACTATTACCATATGTCATAGAGTCAGGTAGAAATTAGCAAATCTACGCATTTCAGCCCTGTAGGCCCTTATCAAGATGCTCATTTCAAACAAGTCAGATTTTAAATAACCTATTCTTCCACCTTATAGGTTGGTTAATAACTCCCAGTTGGTGTGTTTTAGCATGGAATCAGCTGTTACTATTAACATATTAATGAAACCATTTAACATCAAACATTGTTACTAGTAAACCATCAATTCGTTTGTTAGACAAAAATATGTAAAAATGTGTAACAAGTTATTTCATTCTAGCGCAACCAATTGTAGTGCCTGTATAAAGGATACTAAGAGGTCATGTATTTGATATTCGTAACTAAAGCGCTATATTATGTCGAGATAGATTATATTATGTTGGAAGTATGAATGTAGGTAAACGCACAGATGGTTTGCTTCTAACTATGGACAGGGATATCCTGTCTTATGCAATAGTGAATATCAGAAAAATTAGATGAAAAATCCTACATAAGTGATATGAATAAGTATATATGAACTTCTAACTCACTAAAGACTCAAAGGAAATGTGTAGCAAAAACACCTCAATGAATGATAAATTCATGAGAATATGTGAACATATTAAAAAAATAATAAATATTATAAAATATGTAAAATGAAAGTAAAAATAAAAATGGTTAGAAAGAAAAATAGAGAGAAAAGAAAAAAGCACAATCATCCTTGAGAGTGTGTATGAGATAAAGTAAAAGAATATATATATATATATATATATATATATATATAAATATATAATAATGACGATAAATTATGATGATAAATAGGTATACAGAAAAACAAAATAAAAACAAAATATTTTATGTGAATCAGTAAGGACCCAAAATGTCTACAAAATAATTTTATAAATAAATGTGTATAAAGTGAATTAAAATAAAATGAAATGAAAATATTGACTCTTTATAATAGTCAGAGGGATATGATCCCCAGGAATGAAAAACCATAATAGGGGAAAAAATGAAACTGTGAATGTTAAGTATAAATATGTGTATATATTTATGTATAATAGTTAATTGGCAAGCATGTATGTCCTTACTTATATTAGGTCTCTAGATGTTATATAAAAAAACTTAGATAAGTGAATATAAGTCCAATTCTGAATTGAGACCATATGGATGTAAAGTATTACAGTGAAATATGAATTCCGCTTCTTTTTTCATAAGCAGTGTACTCATATTACCTCCCCTCTTGCTTAAGATAAGTTTTTTTATCCCCCAAAAGATGAAATGTTTTAGGTTTCCATAATGTACTTCTTTGAAATGAGAATATAATTTAGTGTCTGAAGCTTCATTTTCAATTTTTCAAAATGTGTTCACGTATCCTATCTTTTAGCATTCTGGAGGTTTGTCCAAAATAGAGGAAATTACAAGAACACTGTATGCAATAGATTATATTTTTTATCTGTGCATCTAATTAGTTCTTTTATTTTAGTGTGATGCCCTGTATTAGGAGATTTTAGTTCTTTAAGTTTTGTACTATATTGACAATACTTACACGCATTGCATGGGAAATATCCAGTCAGTTCTTTACCCTTAAGGTCTCTATCGTTGGTTTGTTTCTCTTTTTTATATTCGCTTGGTGAAAGTATAGTTTTCAAGTTTCTTGCCTTTCGGAAAATAATGTCAGGTTGATTTTTTAAATTGAGGCCTAAGACATGATCTTGTTTCAGAAGGTTCCAATGTCTCTTTAAGATTTTTTTGATTTTTAAGTGTTGTGAACTGAAATCTAAACAGATAAAGGTCAAGAAACCTCAAGAATGGGGTTTGTTAGCACTCATTCCTACTATTAAGTAAAGATTTAAAAAATTTAATTTTTATTTAGTCTCAGTTAAAAAATGTATTTAACAAAGTGGCCTTATATACAGATAATACCTAATAAACTTAGCAAACTAAAGTCACCTTGTCCCCCTGTTTCCTGGCCGATAACTTTTCCCTCAGCTTCAGGTGACAGGGACAAGAGACAACTATAAAGTTAAGAAGTTAAAACCAATATGTGCACCGAGGTGCTTACTAAGTACACACAAACGGGTTTCGGCTGTTGGTAGCAGCCATTTTCAATGTGGCAAAGACAAGCCGAGGCCTGGGTGCCACCCCTTCTTATAGCACTTAGCTACCGGTTCGCTGGCCAATCACAGGCAATGGGTGAGAACCGCTCTGTAAGGCACCAATGACTATCTTGTAAAAGTGGGCTTGTGCGTAACAGACCATCTGATTGGCTTGTAAGTCCGAAATAGGATTCTTAAGATCAGCGTTATAATGTAATTACTGAGCTTCAATTTCTGCCAATTATTACCTGTTATGTTATTTTGCCATCAGACATGTAGATAAACATCACATTATTAATGAAATGAGCGAACTTGAGATATTCCCGTTTTTAATCTGCTTCGAAAAAAGCGGAGATTATTTATACTCCAATTGTTTTTATCTCAAACGTTCCCAAAACGGGAGACCTTGTATATATATGAGTCTTCACTAGCTTCGGTGACAGAGGTGATAAAGGGTTCTATTATGACAGTTAGCGCTGTTGTCAATGGATCAGATCACCAATGAATGCGCTACTATAGTCAGCCCAAGCGTCACAGGCAATCCGATTGGTCTACATTACAGACAAATATCAGTGATCAATGCACAAGTTCACAGAGATGCAAACTGATTATTGCGTTAAAAGTATAGCGAGAAATCCCCAACTATTGTTCTACCCCACATTCTAGGTGTAGTCTTCATGAGTAAGAAAAAGATTCAATGTACAAAAGCTACAAATCTATTACTATAATAGCCAATTGTATCCTTATGCATCCAGTGATAGACTGAAGTGTGGAATCTTTGTCATCTTACAGAAAGATATGATTACATATCCACACTCTGTATATAGATCGTAAGTAAGGTTAAAAGTAACATATTCTATTTGTGTACATCAAAATATAGATAGCTGTTACGATTGAAGGACATAAGCACTCAGATAGTGGGTGAAAAACTTTATTTAATGAATGTAGATACGGACATTTCCCCATGGGTAAATAAAGTCCATTGATCTCTATTTATTACATTAAGATTTCTTAAGCAAATACTTATATAAGCTCATATTAAGGGCACTGTTATCACCAATAGTTGATAGTCATAGGTCAATTACATATTGCTACTGTATTAAACTACGGTCATGGGTATGATCAAAAATATGGGATCCGCTAAGGAGGTACCACAGAATTAGTATGAAAATACATATAGGTGTGGTATACCATTAGAACAATATGTATGATTCCCATATAGTGAAGTATTATAACCTAGGACCTATCTAATAATCGTTATGTATTACATGCAGCTAAGGTAGAATTAAAAGTGCTATGGGCGGCACAAGGACTATAATTCCAATCTATATGTGAATCAATAATATGCACTATATATTTGTTTTCATATGTCATTAAAAATATGGGCAGAAATTACTCACAAATGTGATATTATTTCTATCACTTTTGCATTTTGATCTAGATGCCCTAGAGACAGCATATGGATGTTAATTATCATTAGTTCAACATTATTATAATAAAAGAGTGGAATTAAAATTCAGATCCAATAGGATATCATATGACATACAGAGACTCCGCCAACAGTTTAGACATTATAGAAATACCCAATAATTATTGGCTTCATTCATTCCATGAGGGGTAACTGAATTTAGCCTAAAGATCCAACCTGTTTCTTTTCTTAGTAGAACATTTTCAATGTTACCACCTCTAAAACCTGGCTTAACCCTTTCTAGGCCTCAGCATTTAAAGGAGGTGGTCTTACCGGCGTGTTTCAACAAAAAATGTTTGGTCACGCTAGTAATCTGTTTACCATCTTGTTGGTCTTTTTCTGCATTTCGTATGTGACTTAAATGTTCTGTAATTCGTGTACATAATTTGTGGGTAGTCATACCAGTGTAAATTAAATTGCATGAACAAGAAAGGCTATAGATTACGTTGTCACTCTGACAGTTGATATGTGTTTTAATTTTCCATTTTTTGGAGAACCTGTCAGTAATGCAATCTTTTTTAATCATATATTGGCATGTTTTACAGTGACCACACGGGGTGGATCCTTGGTGTATTGTTTTTTTATTTCTATTTCTGTCAAAGTGGCTCATGGTGAGATTGTCCATAAGATTTCTGCCTTGTCTAAAAGTTAAGGATGGTCTTTCTGGTATAGTTTTTTTAAACTTTCATCACTTTGTAATATATGCCAGTATTTCTGGACGATAGAACTCACTTGATCACTCTGTTTATTGTAGGTCGATATGAATCTAATGATATTGGATTCTGAGTCACATTTTATGTTAGGTTTCAGTAGTTCTTGTCTATTTTTGTTTAGTGCTTTGTTATAAGCTCTGGCTAGTGATCTCCTAGAGTAGCCTCTTTTAAGTGTTCTTTCTTTCAAATCCTGTGCTGTCTTTTTGAAAGAGGAGATGTCTGTGCAGTTTCTCCTTATTCTCAGATATTCTCCATAAGGGAGGCTCTTTATTGTGGAAGGGTGGTGATTACTTGTTGCGTGCAAGATGTTATTTGTAGCAGTTGCTTTTCTGTATGTTTCTGTCACCAATTTCTTATCACATCTTGAGATAGTTAGATCTAGGAATTTGACTTTCTGAGTGCTCTCATTGTGTGTAAAGTATAAACCAAATGGATTATCATTGAGCATTTTAAAGAATTCTTCCAATATTTCTATTGGACCTTCCCAAACCAGGAAAATATCATCTATATACCTGGACCAGTGGGAGATGTATTGTGTGTACTGATAGTTATTGTCATTGAATACAATCATCTCTTCCCACCAGCCCAGGTATATATTGGCATAAGTCGGTGCACAGGATGTACCCATTGCGGTACCGCAAACTTGGAGAAAGAAGTTATCATTGAATACAAAGTAGTTGTGTGTTAGTACAAACTTAAGTAGTCTGATGATAAAATCTTTTGTTTGTTGGTCCATATCTTTTTCTTTTTGTAGAAAATTAGCTATGGCTCTTATGCCCCACTCAGTTTTAATGCTCGTGTAAATGGGACTCAATGTCACAAGTTACTAGCATTGAATGTTGTGTCATTTCAATAGTTTGTATCTTATTTAGAATGTGCATTGTATCTCTCGTATATGATGGTAATGCAACTACTATGTTTCTTAATCTGGCATCAACATATCTACTAGCCTTTTCAGTGAGTGACCCTATGCCAGAGACAATGGGCCTCCCTGGTGGGCAGGAGATGTTTTTATGGACTTTTGGCAATAGATACATCGTGGCTACTTTTGGATTATTGACAGTTAAATACTTGTATTCTTTCTGGTCAATAATTTTATCAGCCAGAGCTGTGTCAATTAGTTTTTAATATAGTTCTAGAAAGTTTTCCGTCGGATTCCCCAATAGTTTTTTATAATTAGTTTTATTACATAGTTGTTTCATGGCTTCCTCTACATACATTGAGGTTGGCCATATTACTATGTTGCCCCCTTTGTCGCTGTTTCTAATTTGGTCGTCTGCCCATTTAGTCATTTCTTGTAATGCCTCTATTTCAGATTTATTCATATTTCCAGTGCAGTGGTCACTGTCCTTAATAGTCAAAATGTCATTACAGACTAAATTTAGAAATGTAATAGCCTGAGGAGAAATGTGACTAGGAGGAACAAATTGTGACTTTATTTTTAATACTTCACGCCAATTGTCAGTACTAGGTTGGCCGGTATCCTCATTCGTCACATTTATATTTTCCTCTAGTAAAGCTATTAGGTCATTAAGGGCAAATTGGTCAGCTGGGGATAAAGTATTGGGGTCTTCTGTATTCGGGAAATACTTTCTTAGTAAGATTTTTCTAACAAAAAAAATGTGTGTCTTGCCTCAAACTTATTAATATGGTTAGAAGGTACAAAGGATAAACCTTTCTTTAGCGCAGATATGTGTATAGGAGTAAGTACTTTGTTAGATAGATTAATAATATTCAGATTGTCATCTGGATCATTATGTACTATTTCTTTGTGTGATTGGTTCTTGTGAGGTTGCGATTTCTGACTGAAGCGGACCTGTCGTCTGGTTTGTGGATGTTTTACCTCTCCCTCTCCTGGTCCTACGTCTAAAGGGAACTTATTGATATTAATGTGTGGTTTGGATTTCTGTTTGTTCGTATTTGTAAGGATGGACTTAGGGAGACCCTCAGAATCTGATGTTTCTGTGTCTGCAGATTCATACTCTACATCAGTGTTCTCTGAATCTGATGCTTGGTTAGTGCCCTTTTTCCAAGAATATACCTTCCCTTGGGAATAGTCATTTAAATCCTTGTCAATCTTTTTTTCTGTAATGAAAGGTATAAAGAGGTCATCTGAGTTTGTGTTGGCATTTCTACCCTTTGTTTTGGTTTTAGTTGCCAGTAATGTGTCTCTATCTATATTGGCCACTTCGTTTTGAGTTTTTTCAATAGTTTTTGGATAATAACCTTTTTCTATAAACCTGGTGGTGAGAATTTGAGATTGTGATGGGTAACTCTCTAGAGAAGAGCAGTTTTTCTTAATCCTCATAAATTGGCTCTTGGGAATATTGGATTTCCATTGTGTGAGGTGACAGCTTTCGAAATGTATATAATTATTTGCGTCTATATCTTTAAAATATGTTCTAGTGTGCAATTGATTATTGGTAACTTCGATCTCAATGTCCAAAAATGTATTTTGTTACTACTATATTCATGGGTAAAGGAAATACCCATATCATTGGTATTTATATCAATCATGAAGGAGTTTAGCAGTTCAATATCTCCCTTCCAAACCATGAAGATATCATCAATGTATCTGCAATAGTGCACAAGGTTCGCCCCCATGGACAGTCATTTATATAGATCTCTTCAAAGTGGCCCATGAACAGGTTAGTATAACTAGGGGCGAACCTTGTGCCCATTGCAGTACCTTTCACTTGCAGGTATATCTCATCATTAAACAAAAAATTATTATTGGAAAGAATAAATTGTATGCAATCTAGTATACATTTATTTTGTATTGTTGGAAGTTCATCAACTTTATCTAAATATGTTTTTACTGCAGTTATACCTAACTTATGTTAGATGTTAGTATAAAGTGAACTCACATCACATGTGACAAGAATGTAATTGTCCTGCCAAGTCAAATTTTTCATGGAGTTGAGGAAGTGAGTTGAATCTCGTAAGTACGATTGCAAGTTGATCACATATTTCTGTAGAAAGAAATCAACGTACTGAGATAAACTAGAGGTGAGAGACTCTATCCCTGATATTATAGGGCGGCCTGGTGGTCTAGTCAGGTGTTTATGCACTTTTGGTAAAAAGTAAAATGTGGGGGTCTTTGGGTGAGTAATGGATAGAAAATCCAATTCAGATTGATTAATAACGCCTTCAGCTCTAGCATTCTTTAGAAGGGTTTCATTAATATGTTAATAGTAACAGCTGATTCCATGCTAAAACACACCCACTGGGAGTTATTAACCAACCTATAAGGTGGAACAATAGGTTATTTAAACTCTGACTTGTTTGAAATGAGCATCTTGATAAAGGCCTACAGGGCTGAAACGCGTAGATTTGCTCATTTCTACCTGACTCTATGACATATGGTAATAGTAGGTGAGGTGCATCGAGCCGCTTACAATCACTCTGAGTGGTATCCACATACGTAATTCCTCACCCAGGATCTATATACCAATTGTTTGTTCATATATTAATTGTTCATCTGGAATTACAAGTATTGCCAGTTTTGGACTTTAAACGATTCACATTTGTGATTCGGCAATTGGCAACTGACCTCTAACACCGCAACAGCCGCCTGCATTTGGTTCGGTATATGCCAGTAAGATACGTCTATCTGCCGAGACTTTCACATCTGGAGTGACGGTAACACTATGTACAGTAACTTGGAGGATAAACTTTCCAATTCGTGGCTAATTCTGTTAGCAAGGATACGGACATTTGCCCATATAAACTTTGATCACAAATGTTATATTGAACTTTATCAGCTGTTTCAAGTTGTTATCTCTTTTTTTATTTTATTTTTTACATGTTACGTAATATATTGTTCAAACTTATTATAATAGGTGCCGGCATCCTATCAGTATATCAATTGTTTATATAAATTATTTTTAACATATAAAATATTTTTATCATATTCATTGATATCAATTTATTTTTATCCATCAATACGATTCACATTTTTACATTCAAACCGTTTTTAACGCAGCATTTTTTTCACGCATCTTACTTGCACATAGCACTTTTTTCAAACATTGTTATTTATTATGTATTCGGTCCAATTTTTGGCAACATTTGTTGCCTGTATACACTGGATATTTTTATAGATATTATAATAGATCTTTCCCTAAGGAATTACACATAGATACAAACTATCTTTCACTAATCTCTATGCTTTTTTAGCGCTATCCCTCAAAGTTTCTTCCACTTTGTTTAACTTGTACTCATTTCTAGTTTTATATACAGAGTTATTCAGATTAGCATGTTTGGATGATATTTGAGACAATGCATCCTATACTTTTAATGTATAGCGCAGGGAGTACTATTACTGAGCTAAGTTGTGCTCAAGTGTGTTACAGCTCTGAAATTTGTATTGCTTCTGGAAACCTGACATAAAATGTTATAAGGGCTCAAAGATCTCAGGTGTTAGAAAAATAAAGGCCTTCAAAGGCCTTTAACATAGAGATACATACATATACATGTCTAAATATGTATATGTATATACAGTGGGGCAAAAAAGTATTTAGTCAGCCACCAATTGTGCAAGTTCTCCCACTTAAGAAGATGAGAGAGGCCTGTAATTTTCATCATAGGTATACCTCAACTATGAGAGACAAAATGTGGAAACAAATCCAAACAATCACATTGTCTGATTTGGAAAGAATTTATTTGCAAATTATGGTGGGAAATAAGTATTTGGTCAATATCAAAAGTTCATCTCAATTCTTTGTTATATATCCTTTGTTGGCAATGACAGAGGTCAAATGTTTTCTGTAAGTCTTCACAAGGTTGTCACACACTGTTTCTGGTATGTTGGCCCATTCCTGCATGCAGATCTCCTCTAGAGCAGTGATGTTTTGGGGCTGTTGCTGGGCAACATGGACTTTCAACTCCCTCCAAAGGTTTTCTATGGGGTTGAGATCTGGAGACTGGCTAGGCTACTCTAGGACCTTGAAATCCTTCTTAAGAAGCCACTCCTTCGTTGCCCGGGCGGTGTGTTTGGGATCATTGTCATGCTAAAAGACCCAGCCATGTTTCATCTTCAATGCCCTTGCTGATGGAAGGAGGTTTGCACTCAAAATCTCACGATACATGGCCCCATTCATTCTTTCATGTACACGGATCAGTCGTCCTGTTCCCTTTGCAGAGAAACAGCCCCAAAGCATGATGTTGCCACCCCCATGCTTCACAGTAGGTATGGTGTTCTTTGGTTGCAACTCAGAATTCTTTCTCCTCCAAACACGAGTTGTGCTTCTACCAAACAGTTCTACTTTGGTTTCATCTGACCATATGACATTCTCCCAATCCGCTTCTGAATCATCCAAATGCTCTCTAACATACTTCAGACGGGCCCGGACATGTACTGGCTTATGCAGGGGGACACGTCTGGCACTGCAGGATCTGAGTCCCTGGCGGCGTAGTGTGTTACTGATGGTAGCCTTTGTTATGTTGGTCCCAGCTCTCTGCAGGTCATTCACTAGGTCCCCCCATGTGGTTCTGGGATGTTTGCTCACCGTTCTTGTGATCATTTTGACACCACGGGGTGAGATCTTGCGTGGAGCCCCAGATCGAGGGAGATTATCAGTGGTCTTGTATGTCTTCCATTTTCTAATTATTGCTCCCACAGTTGATTTCTTCACACCAAGATGCTTGCCTATTGCAGATTCAGTCTTCCCAGCCTGGTGCAGGTCTACAATTTTGTTTCTTGTGTCCTTTGACAGCTCTTTGGTCTTCACCATAGTGGAGTTTTGGAGTCAAACAGGTGCCATTAATACAGGTAATGAGTGGAGGACAGAGGAGCTTCTTAAAGAAGAAGATACAAATCTGTGAGAGCCAGAAATCTTGCTTGTTTGTAGGTGACCAAATACTTATTTTCCACGATAATATGCAAGTAAATTCTTTCCAAATCAGACAATGTGATACTCTAATGTCATACTCTTGGATCCACAATTGAAATTTGCCAAGAATACCAACCCCATAGTAGGGTATAGACGCAATACGAATCTCAGAAATCTTCTGGTCATTTCAGACCCCATTAGGTGTTACTCTGATGAGGATAGGAGACAACATGCAGGGGCTGTTTTTGGTGCCCAAATTGCACCACGTGCAACGGAATGATAGCCACCAAAAAGTTTAATCATCCACATGGCAATCAGAAATACACCATCAATTATTCTATAACTTGCACAACTACACATGTAGTGTATATGTTGATTTGTCCATGTGGCTTACATTATGTTGGGAAAACCCAGTGGATTATCCGAGAAAGAATGGCCAATCATCAAATGGCTATAAGACAGGCCATAAAGAAAGGAGAATCCAACCAACCAGTGGCACGCCACTGGCTGATGGCCAAGCACCCTGTATCTTCAATTAAAGTGATTCTCATTGGCCACATCCCTAAACTACCACAAGGCGGAGATATAAATAAATTGCTTCTCAGGAGGGAAGCAGAGTGAATGTTAAGGCTGGACACCATAAATCCCAAGGGACTGAACTCTCTGCCTGATTTTGGTGCATTAACGTAATGTGTCATTGTTATGTGTCACTATTGGGATAGGGTTCTGGATGGTTGTGGATGGGGACTGGATGGGGGTGGTCTTTTGCCTTTTGATGAGAGGCATATCCCCAACCATTGTCTATGGTGTGAGTGTGTGATAGCGCAGATTAGGGGTAGTTTGCGTGTTCACCACTGTACCCCCTAGACCAGTGTAGAGTTCCCTTCCCATATAGGTGACACTATGAGGCCTATTTATGAAATGTCAGTGCGGATCAGGTCTGACAGACATCGCTGAATGCTGAGAGCAATACGCTCTCCGTATTCAGCATTGCACCAGCAGCTCTTGTGAGCTGCTGGTGCAACGTGGCCCCTTGCAGACTCGTGGCCAATCGGATTCCTGTCTGCCTCATCAGAGCAGGCGGGCCAGAAACACAGGGCACCAAGCTCCATTCTGAGCTTGATAGATAGGCCCCTTTCTCACATTACCTGTATTTGGTACTATAATGTCCTCACCTGGGCTAACATGACATTATGTTATAACTAACGAATATGATATAAATGTGGCATAATGGCCAGTAACTATATTGTTCTAGGATATATGGCTAAAGGTGCAATAGGAACCCTCTTGTATGATTCATTCAAATATACAAGCTAAGATATTTGACTATGTTGCCTATCCTCTGAGTACTGAAACAATTATCATTGTAATTGTATTGTCTGTATTGTAATTGTAAATATGGCTTGTCACGTAATGTGTGTTTTTTATATACTTACTGGCTGTCCTAATTGTTGTCATACATTATTATGGCTTAGGCATATTTAACACGAGATTGTAGGCACTACTATGCACGTGTGGTATTGTAAACAAATGTCATGGAAGTGGCGTCACTGTCTTACAGTTCCGGTATAACTGGATCCAGAAGTGACGTAGCTTCCGGTAAAGAGGTACGTAAACACGGGTAGTGTAACACTGCACACGCTATGGGCAACACACGAAAAATATATAAAATATTGGAAGCCACAATGTAACAAAATATTACAGATTGGTGAGTTGCTTAATACATGGGGCCATTGGATATACAAATGGGAAAACCTTTTGTTCACAATTGTGTTATATAAAAGATTGCATTATATACCCGGAAGTGAATATTGTAAACTTCAAGGGTCACATTAGCCTATACCAGAAATGATGTAGATTTTGCACCCTTTTTGACAGGAAGAAGGAGGTACCTGTTTGTTTTTCACTTTATTTAAGCATGGTTGTGTGTATATTTGTTGTTCTGAAGAAGGGGAGATTTATTCCCCAAAACGTCAATAAATTTGACTTGTTGATTTGAAGAAATCCTGGTTTCACCTCTGATTCTGTTTGAGTTGTGATATTTACACGAGGATCCCTGTGGTTGACTCCCAGGAGGGCGGATTCACATTTGGATTGTTTTATATATATATATATATATAAACACATTTATGGATTATAGTCATTTTTATGGCAATTGATCTATTCTGACATATGGACATACCAGCAGGATTGTACATGATTGTTCGATCTAGTAGAATTTCACTGGTTTTTACCATTCAACAATTGGCACTGAAGACATACATTATATTTTATGTCTAAACATGATCCTCTACAAGATGAGAATGAGTCCTTTTAGTTTCTCTAGGTTATAGGGTCTGTATTAAAGATCTCATCATAGGATAAGTAAGATATGGATTGTTTCCAGAGTCTGTCAATTTATCATATTGGTATAGGGTAATATAAAAGGAAGTAACGTTAGGTGTTCGTTAAATTGTTAACACATATGATTGGCTAGATGCACACTAATGTTGTGTGGTTAATCTGTAAGCATATCACAATATAAGTTCTTATGGCGATGTGTATATATGTATAATTTTAGGAAATGTATAATCGCTATGAGCAGGTTGTGCATGATACATCACTATGACATCCATCCTAACATTGGGTCTCCATCCCCTGGGGCGTCACATTAGTGACATCTATGTGGAGGTTGGTCCTGCCAGTGGGGTTTTATGTTTGGAGGTTACGTCCAGCACCGTAACTGTTCTGTGTGGCATGGTATGTTTACATGGTTACCAAGATTACTGCTCTCTAAACGTGTACGTGTGTGAGTGGCGTTACGTGATGACGTCATACACGTGAGATGCTTGTGGAGTTCACGGTACATTTAAACTAAGCTATAGATTCATGCAAACATATGGTTTTAGATTTACTGAGGTGAATCATGTTTTGGCATTTGACAAAGGAATTGTAAGAATCCCGAAACGTTATGCCGCTTTTTAACTTGTATCAATAAAGTTAATATTTTTATTCAAGTCCAGAGAGTGACATTTTTTTCTATTTGCTACATTTCTATGTTTTGGATGTGCACCCTGGCAATTATTTGATTGAGGAAGAACTGTGCTTATCCTGTTGGGACTTTGATACTTACTATTTTTTAGGATTTAGCCTTCCACATTATTGCAAAGTGATAATTACAGAGAAGATTTGGATTTGGAGACACAGTGAATCTGTAAAACTGTGTTGTTTGCATTAACATCTATCTGGACCTAACGGACAGTGATTACTTCAAATAATAATCTATTTACCCCTACAGATGGATAATTTTGAAACCATACCTCCTATGGACGATCTCTATAAAGATGAGGACTTTAACACAGATCCCTTTGTATTCACGGACGAAGATGCAGAGACTGTTTGTATCACTGATGACCTGAGTGAGTTGAGGAGTAATACGCCTATAAATACTTATCACAAATTGTTAAATCTACGTAAAAGGGAAATAGATTTCCACCAACATGCAATGTACTTATCTGGGTACCGTCATAATAGGTATATCCCTAGAGGTTTTAGGGTGAGGAATATACTCACATTAGGAAGACAAAATGTAGATTTTTGTAGAACTTGGTGTTCCATTCTTAACAAGTGCTCGTATGATTTAATGCTCTTGGTGATACAGGAGGTGAACCGATTAGAAAAGAAAATTAAGCAGGAGTTAGACATTATCAAAGAAAAGAGTATGCATATTCTGTCTAGAGATAACACTCAGGATTGGATATCTAAATTGGATAATTTGGTTGCTAAGTATAGAAACGATCTAGTCGGCTTTTTAAAAATAAGAAACTGACAGCAGTGGGAAATGACTATAGGGAGAGGCGTGTTTATAGGTGGCTCCATGGGAAGGATGACAAATCCTATAAAAAGAAACAAAGATATATGAGGGCTAGGAATCAGCTAAGTATAGTAGATAGCAGTGGTGGTGATTCATCAGAACCAGACACTGCTGACACTAACACTGACAATGCTCCTAAAAACCAAGGGTCCTCTAATGCCCAGTCATTTTCTGGGATAACCACCAGATCTACGGCAAAACCCCCGCCCTTACCCCAAAACACAAGAGGCAGAGACTCCCGCACTGCAGAAGAAGCAGACATAAATCGCAAAAAGCTCAGCAAGAGAAAGTAAATATTATCTATAATTTAAGCAGTAGACCCTTAGTACAGATAAATTGTCTTTACTGAAAAAGGTTTATCCTTTATACCTACACCTAAGGAGAATACGTTTGACACAATTGTAGACATACATAAACTACAGCGACAATTAAAACTAAAGGATCCCTTTAAAGATTCCACTAGTGAGACTAAAACACCATTTAAAAAAGCCTCCACATTTGAACCTAATATAACTAATGCGTCCATCAAGCAATTTACACGTATGCTGTGTCATGACTATAAACACCATACAAGATACTAAGATATACTCTAATCTGACCAGTGCTGAGAGTCTTGCTCTTACTAGCCTTACTAAAGACAATACCATCATTGTGCGCCCAGCGGACAAGGGTGGTGCTATTGTCGTTCAGGACTATGCTGATTATTGAGAGGAGGCCCTCAGACAATTGTCAGATTGCAGTATATATATCAAACTTAGGGGTAACCCTACGGTCACCTTCAAGAAACAGGTAGATCAATATTTACAGAGAGGTTTTGAGATGGGTGTGCTAAGTGAAAGTGATATAAATTTTCTAACATGTGATACACCAAAAATTCCGGTTTTATATTTATTACCTAAAATACATAAGAGCATGTCAAAGCCACCGGGGAGGCCAATTGTCTTGGCAACGGATTCTCTGTTGTCTTATATGACCAAGTACATTGATCACTACAACCGGTTGTAAAAGCTATCCCTTCATTTCTAAAAGAATCTGCTAGTTTGTTGGATATTCTGAAAAGGTTATCTGACCTACAACAGGATGACATTCTTGTAACTATGGACGTCGACAGTCTCTACACCTCCATTCCTCACAAGGGGGGGGGGTGGAGGCTGTCAGACTTATGTTTATGTCTAATAGTGAGATATATGAAGGTCCTCCCGTTGAGTTTTTATGTGAGCTGCTACTGATGTGCTTAGAAAAGAACTAATTCAAATTTGAAAGAGAATATTACTTACAGGTATCCTGCACATCTATGGGCTCTAATATGGCCCCTAGCTATGCGAACATTTATATGGCATGGTATGAGCAGCTCATATTGAAACCCTGGTCTAATGGTCATGTTATATATTACACTAGATACATAGACAATGTCTTTTTGATATGGAGGGGTACTGCAACTGAATTGACAGAATGGGTTAAATGCCTGAATGAAGTCATAAGCCCCATACACTTCAAAGATTGTCAAGATTATACACTTTTTGCATTTTGAATATTTTTAAGGTAATGTAGATTTGGTACCATCATTGTATAGTAAGGTCACTGACCGGAACTCATTATTATTAGCCACTAGCTTCCATCCCTACCACCAGAAAAAGAGTATAGTCACCTCTCAACTCACTCGAGTGATGCGTAACAACAGTGAGCATTCTACTATGGTAACACAAGCTCGATAAGATGGCCAATAAACTCATGGCAAGAGGCTATGACACACATTTTGGTTCTAGATATTAAAGATAACCTATTACGGAAGTCTAAAAGACAACCACAGGAGAAGAATAGTGAAGTACAGCAAACCGGTTAATTTTGTGACTACCTATGGAGCATCACATCGGAAGTTGACCCACTCAATACGTAGAAACTGGGGACTGGTTGAGTCTGATTCATCCTTACCATTTGGCAATACGAGGGCACTGAGTATGGTATATCGAAGAGCTCATGATCTGAGAGACCTGCTAGTTTAAAACGGATCCAGGGGCTTGCTATCAGAAAGATACATGGCTACATTCATCGAAGAAAGGATGCTTTCCATGCAGTAGTTGCATTACGTGCAATAGCATTTTGAAAGGAGCAACGTTCCAGCATCCTCATACCAATAAAAGGTATGCATTTGCCACAGGCTCACTTGTACCAGCGATCATGTTGTATATATCCTCATGTGCCCCTGTGTTTTGGTATACATCAGTAGATGGTAACCACCTTTAGAGAGCACATGGCGAAATCATCGCTCTGCTATCCATAAGACATTAAAAGAAGGTGAATCGGACCAACCTGTCGCTAGACATTGTTTACAGCTGAAGCATAGTGTTTCCAGTCTACGTACAATGATCATTGATCATGTGCCACCTTTGGCACGAGTGGCAACAGGGATAACTTGCTCTTACACCAAGAGTCAAGATGGATTCATTATTTTGGACACAGTAATACCCAAAGGCATATACATATTTTATGGATTATAGTCCTTTTTATGGCAATTGATCCGTTCTGACATATGGACATACCAGCAGGATTGTACATGATTGTTCGATCTAGTAGAATCTCACTGGTTTTTACCATTCAACAATTGGCACTGAAGACATACATTATGTTTTAGGTCTAAACATGATCCTCTACAAGATTAGGATGAGTCCTTTAGTTTTTCTAGGTATAGGGTCTGTATTTAAGATCTCATCATAGGATAAGTAAGATATAGATTGTTTCCAAAGTCTGTAAATTTATCATATTGGTATAGGGGAAATATAATAGGAAGTAACGTTAGGTGTTTCCGTTAAATTGTTAACACATATGATTGGCTAGATGCACACTAATGTTATGTGGTTAATCTGTAAGCATATCACAATATAAGTACTTATGGCGATGTTTATATATGTATAATTTTTGGAAATGTATAACCACTATGAGCGGGTTGTGCATGATACGTCACTTTGACATCCATCCTAACATTGGGTCTCCACCCCCTGGGGCCTCACATTAGTGACGTCTATGTGGAGTTTTGGTGCTGCCAGTGGGGTTGTATGTTTGGAGTTTACATCCAGCATCGCAACTGTTCTGTGTGGCGTCGCTATGTTTACATGGTTACCAAGGTAACCGCTCTCTATACGTGTACGTTGTTGGAGTGGGCGTTACGTGATGACATCATACACATGAGACGCTTGTGGAGTTTGCGGTTTTCTTTAGGTACATTTAAAATAAGCCTGGAGGTTTATGCAAACATATGTTTTTAGATTCACTGAGGTGAATCATGTTTTGGCATTTGACAAAGGGATTGTAAGAATCCTGAAACATTATGCCGCTTTTTAACTGGGTATCAATAAAGGTAATATTTTTATTATTTAAGTCCAGAGAGTGCCATTTTTTATTGATCAAAAGCATCAACTGAAAATATGCTTGAATTCCTTGTCCGTATTTTGTCCCGAGATTGATCCGCCGTAGTTATCAAAGCATCAAGATCGGCAAATCTGAACTTGTGACGTAAAATAAGATCCTGCGGTCTCAATCTGACTCAGATCGATGCTAGCATCATTACAGATGTTTCAAATTCAGATTCGACTCTATTTTAACCTTTTCCAAATTTATCAAACATTTAACAGATACGCTTGCATGTATTCCGATGCAACGTACCTTAGTTTTCAATTTGCCACCCTTCAGGTCGCAGATGCCATATAAGTCAATGGGAGTCTGAAAACACAGAAAGCTTATGTTCGATGCTGCAAGAGAATGAAGTATATTACATAATAAAAGTAAATTAGAAACTCTATTTAAAATTGCATACCCTTTCTAAATCAAACAATATTATTACAAATTTGGTCTCTCATTACAAAGCAAGAGGACAATATTTCTACAAATTTATTGAAAAGTTTTGCCCCAAACTTGTTGCACTAATATATATAGTGATAAAAATGAAATATAGAACTTAATATAGCTAATTTTATTTTATTTTTTGTGAAAAAATCTATGTGCACCATGTTTAAGCCATGTAATACAAGTCACACTCTCCACTTTTGCCCCAATTTTGACGCAGCACTTTTCGCACCTAAACAACAAACACACTAGTGAATTTAAGATAAACATTGATGCTGACATTAGGACACACAGTGTAATATTTTAGACAATGATTTATTTATTTTTTATAATTTTTGTTTTTATTGAGGTTAACATAGCTTATACACAACAGTCTCTTCAACCAGGTTACAAGTAATATTGTACATTATACTGTCATGACATATCAATCCAGGCACCTCATTTTCCTTATATATATATACTATTAGTTTTGCGGTGTCCCCCACCAACAGTCCCGACATGGGACCCAGACACTGTAAAAAGCCATTGAGGACATGAAAACTTGCAAGAACAATAGAAAATGTAGCTTCAGTGAATATGTAATATCGACAGACCTGTGGAATAAACATACAGCATCCAACATAAGAAATATAAGGAAGGCACCACCATTACTCAATTGTATAGGCCATAGATAGAAGTGGGGTGACAGACCATTCCTTAGTAATTATTATTAGCTTAATTATAAATTAACACTGAACATGCATAGAACTATAAACATTAGCAAAACTATCATTCTAAAAACATTCCTCAGAGAACCAGAAAATCCTAGCCGAAGTTAAGTTTTCTGTATTAGGACCCCCAGAGCCTTTATACCTAAATGCGGAGGAAAACTCAGTCAAGGCTCTGTGGGTTGGGCAGAGGCTGGCGTAACTCTGCCAAAAGGGAATGCGGAGAAGGAAATAAAATAAAATGTATTCCTCCCTAACCACACTAAATAAATAAGTGAATGAATGGGTGGGGGGGCGGAGACTAAGTCAGTAAGAGTGTGGTTTTGTGATTGCTAAGTCACATACCTGTTATTTAAGACTACCTAAGCAGGGGGGGCCATGCTTTCAAATTGTATAAGCAAAGCACAGTGCTAAAATATTGTCAGTGTATAATAGAGAGTAACAGTAACAGGAAAGCCCTGAATCTAACCCCTCCTGCAATACGATATAATTAACTCTTACTACCATTAAACTAGAATGGCAATACAAATGCGTATATTTTTATATTAAAAAATTTCTTCCATGCTGGTGGTCTAAAATAATCAGCTGACTAAGGAAAGTATAGAGGTAGTGACACTTCAAATATAAAATTCAATCTATTCAGTTTACATGCATTTAAGGTTTTCACACAATACATAACCATTACCAGGCAGTGTAGATATATTTACACAGAGGGATTCAGCAGAGTGGCCCACTCCGCGATAGATAAGCATTAAGAAAACAGTGTGTGCTCTTGGATGGCGCTTTATAGTGATATTACTGTAGGTACTATACGATAGAAAGATCTGTGCATTACATATAAAAAAATTAGTGGACATGTGGGCAATGTATATTATGATCATACAGCATAGAAGTGCAGTCCGGGCAAATGATACAACTTTAGTGTGGGAGTTCAAGTATCAGGTCCTAGGATCTTCATAATAAATGTCGACTAGTTTCATAGCACACCACCTGGGAACCCCAATGGCATAATAAGCTGACTGCGACATTTACCCACTGCTTGTCTTCGGTAGGTTAGGTACCATAGGTCTGAGCTGTCAGGCTAAAGAGCCGTCATTGAGGGATTATGGGGCCACAGTACTCCCAGACAAGCCACAAAGATGAGGGTAGCTTTATCCTATGCCAGTTCTGTACCTGTGGGTCTGGCCGTGCGGCATGTTGAGAGGTGAATACTTCTGCCAGACCCGGCCGCTTCAGGAGTAATATCAAGAAATCTCTGCAGCCATTTGAGTCATGCGGTAAGCCCGCAATATCAGAGTCCGAGAGAGGCGCGCATAGCAATGCATGTAAACTGCCAGGCTCCACAGAGCCTTCTCTCTATACTGCGTTACTTCCCACAGTTGTAAGCTGCTTTTGGTGACAGTGAGAGAACGGAACCCCAGCTTGGGGTCGCACTCACCGACAGCAGTGGTTGAGAGCACATCTGGGGGTCCATAGTCGCTGCGGGACATTGCAGCTCCAGTGCTGCTGCATACTTTCCAGGCAGTTGTGTTGCTACGTATTCGCTCCTCTTGGATAGTTGCATCAAGGGGCATCGAATCTCTCACAGATCTTCCTCCCATATTCCTCAAGCAATTCTCTGATGCCGGTGCAGAACTCCTGGGTCTCCATGACGGGCAGTTGCATATCTCCCTCCAAAATGGCGCTGTAGTATGTGGCATAGAGCTCCGCAGCAGTCTTTTAGCTCATCGATATGATTGCACCGACCGATTCTCCATCCATGTCCTCAGGGCTTCTTCCCGATTAATGTCCCTTAGACACAAGCCAAAAAAACTAGATTATACCAGGGGTATACCATATTTTTTAAGTTTAAGGTCAGGAGCTCCCAAGCAAGGCGTCCTGCAGCTTTGGCGGTTAACTCCGCCCCCCTTAGACAATGATTTTAAAATTCGAATTGCTGTTTCGCACTGTATGAAGAGGATACTCCGCGCCGGATTTTTTTCTGGATGGACCCGCTCTGTGCCGGATGGATGAAGATAGAAGATTCCGTCTGTATGAAGACTTGCCGACTGGATGAGGGACTTCTCTGGATGGATGAAGATGGAAGAGGCAGCCTGGATGAAAGACTTCTTGCCGCCTGGATGATTCTTCAAGTGGGACTTCAATAAACTGTAAGTGGAGTCGTCGGGGGGTACTGTTAGGTTAATTTAAGCGTTTTTTGGGTGGGTTTTATTTTTAGATTAGGGTCTGGCCCATACAAATGCCCTTTTCAAGGCAATGGGGAGGTTAGGTTATTTTAGATAGTTTTTTTATTTGGGGGGATTGGTTGGTTTGGGTGGTGGGTTTTACTGTTGGGGTGGTGTGTTTGTATTTTTTTTTACAGGTAAAAGAGCTGATATTTTTGGGGCAATTTCCCACAAAAGGCCCTTTTAAGGGCCATTGGTAGTTTATTGTAGGCTAGGGGGGTTTATTTTGGGGGGGGGCTTTTTTATTTTGATAGGATTATTAAATTCGGTGTAATTCTTTTTTATTTTTGATAATGTGTTTTTTTTTGCTTTTTTTGACGGCTTTTTTTTTATAAATAAGGAGAGCGTATTGAGATACGCAGCCACGGTGTTAGGCGATGGTTAGGCGAGGCGTATTGGTGCCGGGCGAATGCAACAAAGTTGAGCTTTTGATTAATATCCCCCCAAAGTCTTAGCAGGGTAACTCACAAGCGGGAGCGCAAAAACTACCAATCCACTCGTATATCTAGCCAAAACTGTTAATATTTACAAATATGAACAAAACACATGAAATAAAATAAAATTTAACTTATACATATTAAATGTAAAATAAAAGGTTATTATTGAAAATAATGTTTTAACAGCAATTTAAAGGGGATCTGATATATGCAAAGTTGCTAGACTTTTTTTTGCTTTTTTTGCTTCAAAATACTGTTTTAAACACAACAATCCTTTTAACAGGATTATTGCAGCAAACCAGAAATCACTCACTAGACAGCCTATTTCATTATTTTTGGAACTCCATCAGTAGGAGATAGATTTCTGGTTGCTGCATTTGGTAAAGCTATTTTCATGGTTTAAACCAAAATTCATTAAAATTATGGGGGGAGATAAAAAATTGAAATTAAAATCCTCCATGTCTCAAAATGAAATCAATGTAAATATTTGCATAGGAAATCAGCACATCTAGGCAAGATTCCCAGCGTTGCTTTTTCCCAGAAATACTTTAATATACAATGTTACCAATGCTACAAGAGAATTCTGGGTAAGATATGCAAATTAGATATGCAAATTCTCAGGTTTTTTGCTTCAAAATACTGTTTTAACACAGCGATCCTTTTAACAGGAATATTGCAGCAAACCAGAAATCATTCACTAGACAAGCCTGTTTCGTTCTTTTTGGAACTCATCAGTAGGAGATTAGATTTCTGGTTGCTGCATTGGTAAAGCTATTTTCATGGTTAAAACCAAAATTCATATATATATATATATTATATATAAATATATATATATATATGCACAAATATATAAAACTTTGTGCAATATTATTTAACAATTTAAGTGTACATTAAGAAAGATACATACATATGATAGACTTATCAATAGTCCACATAGTTTATATGTTGAGTGTAGGTAGCTCTTTAGCGTACATTCCTGCCTTTTCAAATAAATTATACCAAGAGAACGAAGAAAAATTGATAATATAGTAAATTACAAAGATGCTTAAAATTACATGCTCTATTTGGAATAATGAAAGAAGAAAATTTGGGTTTCATTATCCCTTTAATCTTTATAACATGATCGGATAAAAGTGGTGGTGTTATAAGTTTAGCACATGTATAATACAAATTCCTTACTTGTTTTAAATCCTTGAGTACTCTTCCAGTAATACTAGATCCGCCGCTCACATAGATAAGGTATGAGAACGCCGAAGTTAGAGGTGTAAGTATGGAGGATTTGTAATACAATAAACACATGCAATATGTTGTGAGGTAAGCCTCTTGTTAATATTGAATTTGCTATATACACACAGAATTCACTACAAGTTCAACATTTGATGACACTTATACTGATCACATTATTGATATGATTATATTGTTGATAGTGATATAACACTGATTAGTGATGGCATTTAGAGTTGTGGGAGAGCTGAAAAATACTTGTAATTAATTGATGATGAATTGGAATAAATTGATTATGTTTGATCAATGGTTGTAACACGAAGGTGGAGGGATTACCTATTTGTAATTTAAACTTCTTTGTTCACTTTGGCTTGGCTTTGTCTGAGGAATGAGGTAAAAGCCCCAAAATGTCACAAAAAGGACCAGATTACAAGTAAAAGTGCCAAATATAGCGCTCCATATAACCGCAATGTTAAAGGCTCTTTTTCAGTGTCTTTTTTTTCTAACACCCAACTTCTGCCCAACTTTATCCCCAAAATACTGCCTAGTTCAGTTTATTTTAATTAAATAATAAAAAAATAACTACAATTTTGAATTTTAATAAAATACACTAGACTGTAGTTTGGGGGCATTTTGGGGCACATTTATAAAATTTAACTAGAGATCTGAGTCTCTGGTTAATTTTATAAACACTAATTGCTACTGCATGTGTGTGGTGAGCATTAACTAGCCACTTTGTAATGGCTTGGTTTATTTATCGCGCACCCACAAACAGGCAACTTTGGGCCCTTTTGCGGGCGTGCAATAAATTAGTGCTCACTTGTAATGTAGCTCTTATATGTAATATTCCAATAATGTGACTTCAAATTAGTACATTTTCATATACGCACTATCCTGACCAAGTTAAAAACCAAATCGCGAAACACAATGCTCAAAACGCATATTTTACCAATTCCTATGTTCCTTCACATAGAAAATAATGTACTTTTTTATTAATAAACTATATATTTTCAAGTATATATCTGAAACCATTCATAGAAGAATACAAATCTATCCCTATCTATCTATGGAATAGATATACACGTAATGGTATATACAGATATAAATAGAAATATATATTTACAATAAAAAGTACATTATTATTATTGTAAGTGAAAGAACGTTGGAATGTTAAACTATGTACAGTCAAATATACAGTAAAACACATAAACACTGAAATACATATTCACACACGTATAAACATTTATATATACATGCACATCTGCAAAACATGGTCCTCAGTTCTAAGCTCTTTCATCACTATTGTGGAGATCTGTATACAGTGTACAGAGCACACATTTACATATGTTTATGTGACAGACCTCATTCTGAAGGCCAGTAAGCAGATTAAATGTTACCTGTTAAAACAGGAAATAAGGAGACTGGGTGTGCACTTCACATAATCCTCAATGGTTAAGAGGTAAAACAAAAACCAGTCCTCTTTGCTCCACCCATGATCCTCCCGCAATCCTTCAGGATCTTAAGTCCATGTCAAAATAAGAGTCCCATGCTCTCACAACAGAGAGTAGCATTCTCATAGTAAATTATTACCAAATTAGGAGTCCTATGCTCTCACAACAGAGAGTTGCATTTTCATAGTAAATTTTTACAAATTAGGAGTCCTATGCTCTCACAACAGAGAGTTGCATTCTCATAGTAAATTATTACAAATTAGGAGTCCCATGCTCTCACAACAGAGAGTTGCATTCTCATAGTAAATTATTACAATTAGGAGTCCTATGCTCTCACACAACAGAGAGTTGCATTCTCATAGTAAATTATTACAAATTAGGAGGTCCTATGCTCTCTCACACAGAGAGTTGCATTTTCATAGAAAATTATTACAATCACCATATAAAACAAATACAATTAAACAAACATCTTTCAATATGAAAAACATGAAAATTGCATAAAACAATATACAATTGTGCACATATATTTTATGTGTCACATTTACTTACATATTCATATGTATATGTGTTACGTACATTAATCCTGTAGAGCCAGGCAATCTTCAGGAAAAGTCCACCTTTCGGACACCAACATCAATTAAATTGGCATATGTTTATTTTTCATTTTAATATTTGATCCTAAGTCACTTTCACACTGACGTGATGTCACTAGGGGTATCTTTAAAATGGGGGTTTTAAAATTGTGACTTTCATAGGAACCTATTTTAATCCCATTTCCATCTGCCACCCACTGCTAAACCATCTGAATGCATCTTTTATGTTGTCATGATAGGTAGACTGGCACCATTTATCTATTATATGAATCGCTTTTAAAAATGTAAACTGGAATACACGTGCGTGACCGTGAGTTCAGTTATATAAGCATAAGCACTTTGGTCAAGTTTTGGTCAATCTTTTCAAGATGTACAAAAGGATAATTTTTTAGTGTAAACATAGCGCTAATTTATTGTTTAGTGCTTCCCAATTTCAATGAGAAACACAAATGGTAAATCACGAATGATATTTAGGAAAACCTGAGAAAACTGAATCAACTTTAAGCTTTAAACTGAAAAAATGAATGCTTTATGGCAGACGATAATTCACTATTGGCTTTTGTTTTTGAAAATGGCGTATTTGCCAGATTTCTCCATGAAAGAATGTCAATAAAAATATTAAAGCTCATGCCTTAGTGCCTACTTGACCAGCTTATCAAATTGATGTTAAAAAAAAAGATAAAAACTATTTGAGGTTGAGTTCATATTTAATGAATCTGATTATTAGCCTTGGTTTTGAATATGTGTGTCCGATAATTCCTAGGAGCCCCCGAAATGTTTAACTTTGTTACAAGAAAATAATTGTTTACTCAATGAAAGAAAATAAATGTGTTTAATTTTGTAACATGCTTACTGTATATATTTTATGTATATTAATAAGCTAGACTCCCGGGGGAGGTAAAGGGCCTTGCAACTCAAAGAATTAATAAATATAAAACCCACAACAGTTGTCACACATGTGATTTGATGTCATCATATAAAGCTGATATAAATTTGTGACACATGTTCAGGACATAATTTAAAATAATGTGTGCATTCAATTTTGATTCATGAATCATCATTGGGATTATGAATAATTTAGCTTGTCTTTTTTTCTGTGGTCTTTTTTTTCTTATAGCATTTTGGTTTCCTCTTGTTTTTTATTTTAAAAGAATAGATTTTTTTTTTAGTTAAACGTATATGTATATATAATTAATATAAAGGACATTAGCCAAGTTGACACAAATGCTATTGCATTCTTTTCTTGATAATGATACAGGTTTTATATAATTTTGTATTTATTAGATGATAACTCTTTTGTACTGTTCTAAAATTTCATTGTACAGAGAAAACTATATGACGAGCTATATATTTTTATTATATTTATTGTATATAAGTCTACAGTATGTATTTTACTTATGCTGTTATACATGTGACATCCAACAAACTGGTTTTTTTAAAAACAAAAAAAAAGAAAAGAAATGAAAAAGAAAAAACCTACAGCCTTGCATAATATGTTATATCCATGCTTGTGTACATATTTCTACACGTTACCTATACAAAATTCCATATAGAAATTGTAGCTATTCAATTTTATTTTTCTCATATGCATTCTAAAGATTTTATTTTACATTGTTGCCATTTTTTATCAGTATGTATTAATTCTATGGGCGCGATCCGATACACGCGTAGTTTTCGGTGCAAGCAAGGGAACCCGCGCTGCCTTTAGTTTCACCTCGCACCATTGGGGTATTACATATATGGCGCCGGCAGTTGCTAAAGTACTGTAAGTCGGATAAACTAGCGATGTCCAGAAATGAGCGCAACTACAAATTTCTGGAGTCGCCAGTGACTTACGGCACTTTAGAAACTGCCGGGCGCCTAAAAAAACGACTAAAATATTAAAATCTCCCCGTAACTGTCTAACCTGCCCTCCCAAAAATAAGCATGACACGTATACCCCCTATATCGCAATCCCCCCTCTCACTCCTAATAATAAATGTATTAACCCCTAAACTGCCGCTCCCGGACCCCCCGCCGCCACCTACATTATATGTATTAACCCCTAAAACCGCCCGTTCCCGGACCCCGTCGCACCTACAATTATATGTATTAACCCCTAAACCTGCCCGTCCCGGACCCCGCCACCACCTACATTAAATATATTAACCCCTAATCTGACCCCCCTACGCCGCTGCCACCTACATTAAATGTATTACCCCCTAAACCTTAGTCTAACCCTAACACCCCCCTAACTTAATAATTATTTAAATAAATATAAATAATATTAATATTATTAACTAAAATTATTCCCTATTTAAAAACTAAATACTTACCTATAAAATAAACCCTAAGATAGCTACAATTATAATTAATAATTACATTGTAACTATTTTAGGATTTATATTTATTTTACAAGTAACTTTGTATTTATTTTAACTAGGTACAATAGCTATTAAATAGTTAATAACTATTTAATAGCTACCTAGTTAAAATAATTACAAAATTACCTGTAAAATAGATCCTAACTCTAAGTTACAAATACACCTAACACTACACTATCAATAAATTAATTAATTAAATAAATTAACTACAATCATCATTATTTAATAGTCTATTGTACCTAGTTAAAATAAATACAAAGGTATACCTGTAAAAAATAAATATAAATCGCTAAAATAGCTACAATGTAATTATTAATTAATTTTATAGCTATCTTAGGGCTTATTTTATAGGTAAGTATTTAGTTTTATATAAGGAATAATTTAGTTAATAATCTTAATATTACTTTATATTTATTTAAATAATAATTAAGTTAGGGGGGGGGGTGTTAGGGGTTAGACTTAGGTTTAGGGGGTAATACATTTAATGTAGGGTGGCGGTGGTCGTGTAGGGGGATCAGATTAGGGGTTTAATATATTTAATGTAGGTGGCGGCGGTGTAGGGGGGTCAGATTAGAGGTTAATATATTTAATGTAGGTGGCGGCGGGGTCCGGGAGCGGCGGTTTAGGGGTTAATACATATAATGTAGGTGACAGCGGGGTCCGGGAGCGGCGGTTTAGGGGTTAATACATATAATGTAGGTGGCGGTGGGCTCCGGGAGTGGCAGTTTAGGGGTTAATACATATAATGTAGGTGCGGCGGGGTCCGGGAGCGGAGGTTTAGGGGTTAATACACTTTATTAGGTATTGCGGTGGGGGATTGCGGTTGACAGGTAGATAGACATTGCGCATGCGTTAGGTGTTAGGTGTAGGGGGGTCAGATTAGGGGTTAATATATTTAATGTAGGTGGCGGCGATGTAGGGGGGTCAGATTAGAGGTTAATATATTTAATGTAGGTGGCGGCGGTGTAGGGGGGGGGTCAGATTAGGGGTTAATAAATTTAATGTAGGTGGCGGCGGGGTCCGGGAGCGGCGGGTTTAGGGGTTAATACATATAATGTATGTGGCAGCGATGGTCCGGATTTTAGTTAGCGGCGTTTTAGGGGTTAATACATGTAGGATGGCGGTTGGGAGCTTCTGGGAGCGGCGTGTTTAGGGGTTAATACATGGCGGGCGGTAGTAGGGGGGGTCCAGATTAGGGGTTAATAAATTTAATGTGGATGGGGCCACCATAAGCCAGTTTTTTTTATTTCTGCGCTCTCTATCAATTGAGAATTTTTATACTGTAATTATGGCTTGTCCAACCAATAAAAAACAAAAAAAAAACAACAGGATACATTGATTCAAAAGAAACACTAAACATTCTAGGTGAGGAGTCTCTTTTTTAGAAAGTGAAACGTTTCAGAGGTTAAACTTCTTGGTGGTTAGTGTCTTGAGCTTAGTTGCTTTAAAACTGATTTTAATTGGGGCTTTTTTATTTGTACTTTGAATTTTGTTTTGTTGCATGTTGCTTCTGAAGTAAATGCATTTATGCTAATTAACAATTCTGATCAGCTAATATGTGTATTAGTTTTGTCTTTAATATGGAATCCTTTTTCAGTGGGTTTAGAAATAAGACACACAGACAAGTACACAGCCATAAAAACAATAATTTCAGAGAAATTATTTGTCTTTCAGAATTTGTTTGTTCACAAAAATCAATTTAAACTCTGTTGCCTGTGGGAAATGTCTTCAGGGCAGCAGATGAAACTGGACAGCAGCTTAAACTTAAATAAGGGTTAAGTAGTAGCTAGTACTATTGCTACAAGTCAGCAGCAACACAAAAAAAAAAAGATTGCCCTGAAAAGGACATTTGGTTGGGCATTGCTCTTGCCCTAATAAGCACATTTTGTAGGGCAGTGCCTTAAAGGATTCAGCTCTTTCGCTGCCCATAAAGAAAATACAAACCTAATCTAAAAAAGCCCTATCCTAAAAAAAGATTGCACTGGAAAGGGAATTTGGTTGGGCATTGTCCTGATAAGGACATTTTGTAGGGCAGTGCCCTAAAGTGATTCTGCTCTTTTGCAGACTATAAAAAGATAAAAATCCTAATCTAACAAAAAGATGCCCTGAAAAGGGTATTGGTTATTTCAGCTCTTTTGCACCATGAGCTAAAAAAAACACCCCCCAAAAACTCCTATCGTTGAACCCTAAAATTAGTACTCACCAAACTGAATACAGCTCCTAGGTGATCGTCCTCTGGCGGTGCACCTCATTTTTCTTCATCCATGGCAGTGCTCCTCTAGGCCAGTCTTCTTCCATCTTCTATCTTCCATCCGATGCTTCTCTCCTTCCTTATCTTCAAACCCGATCCATCTTCATTCTCTCACGGTTTTCCCTTATATAGTGGTACCCTTGCATTCCTATTGATTATTTTGTAAAAAACAAATTCAAATCAACCAATAGAATGAAAGCTTTTAATATTGGCTGGTTTGAATTTTAAATTCAGCCGATAGGAATGTCTTTTCAGGGCAATCTTTTTTCTAGGATAGTTGAAACTGCCTTTAGCGCACTGCCCCGCCACATGTCCTTATCAAGGCAATTTTTAGAGAATATTTTTTGGGGGATGGGTACTTTTATTCTAGAATGGGGTTGTTGTTTTTTTTAATAGCTAAATTGCTTTAGGGCAATACCCTATAAAAAAAAACATTCTAAGGGCTATTGCTATAGTAACTTTTAGTGTTACTATAGTGTTTTTTGTTTAGGGTGGAGTTCTTTTTTTTAATTGGGCTTTAGTTTTAGAATATGCAATAGGTAAAGTTTCGTTTATTTTCTGTAATGGTAGCTTTTTTATTTTCTGTAATGTTAGGTTTTTATTTTTATGCAATGTTAATTGTTTTTTTTTGGTAACTTAGGGGGTGTTAGGTTAGGAGTATGTTAGGTTAGTGGGTACTACGGGATTGTGGTGGTTTAGGGGTTAAATGTATAGTGGGGTACTCACTGATGGGTTTGTGATGGTTTAGGGTTAATAGTGTAGCGGGGTGCTTTGGGATGTGTGTGGTGGCTGATTAGGGGTTCGGAGTGTAGTGGTTACTTTGAGATGTGGGGGTGTGGCGGATTGGGGTCAATAGCATAGTGGGGGTACTTTGGTGATGTAGGGGAGTGGCAGATTAGGAGGTTAATAGTGTAGTAGGATACTTTGCGATGTAGGGGTGTGTTGGTATAGGGATTAATAGTACAGTGTAGTGCAACTTTTTCTTCCAGCATACAAAGCAATCACATTTAACTTTCAACTTGTTGTCACGCCGCCCTGTCTCTGCGGTGGCCGACACTCTCCTCTCCACAGCCTTTGTCAGGGTTGTGGCGGTTGTTGTGCATGCGTTGATGTCGGGTCTTTCCCCTGATGCCACTCACCTGTCTGCCTATCCTTGGCACAAACCTGGGCCTATGTAAGTTCTCCCTCACTTGCTATACCTTGCCAAGTATAGGTCGTCTTGTGCTCCCTGGGGGCTTTGTTCTAACTGCTCTGTTTGCTAATGCTGATTGCCTTGCTGTTGCTGAACTCTGCCTGTCTGTGACCACATCTACTGATTAACCTCTGAACTGCTGATTGCCTTACTGTTGCTAAACACTCTGCCTGCCTATGACCATTCTACTAATTAACCCCTGAACTGCTGATTGCCTTACTGTTGCTGAACTCTGCCTGTCCTGTGACCACTCTACTGATTAACCCTTGAACTGCTGATTGCCTTACTGTTTGCTAAACTCTGCCTGCCTATGACCATTCTACTAATTAACCCCTGAACTGCTGATTGCCTTACTGTTGCTAAACCTCTGCCCTGCCTGTGACCATTCTACTAATAACCCCTGAACTGACCTGATTGCTTACTGTTGCTGAACTCTGCCTGTCTGTGACCACTCTACTGATTAACCACTGAACTGCTAGATTGCCTTACTGTTGCTAAACCTCCTGCCTGCCTATGACCATTCTACTAATTAACCCCCTGAACTGCTGATTGCCTTTACTGTTGCTGAACTCTGCCTGTCTGTGACCACTCTACTGATAACCCCTGAACTGCTGATTGCCTTACTGTTGCTAAACTCTGCCTGCCTGTGACCATTCTACCTAATTAACCCCTGAACTGCTGATTGCCTTACTGTTGCTAACCTCTGCCTGCCTGTGACCATTCTACTAATTAACCCCTGAACTGCTGATTGCATTGCTGGTTGCTGAACTTTGCTTGTCTCTGACCACTCTCCTGTTTTAACCCCTGATTCTGCTGATCTCTTGGATACTTGCCTGTTTGTTTATTTACCACTCTCTGCATTACCCCCATTGGTTCACCTGAAAGATTGGACTGTCATCCTGGTGCCTTCCTCGCCCTGTCTGGGACCACTTCCCCCTGTTTTTCTCATCCTCTATAGTGAGTTATTGGGATTGCATCCACATTTATTTATGTTCTTCTTTTTCTGGGATATTTCCTTATATTGACACTTGACACGCAGGATATGAAGGACTACTGGCCAAGTTTGGTCTGATAGGGAATAAACCCACAAGCATGACTCACTTGTAAAAATGAGCTCACATTGCCACTCAACCCATAACTGCCAGCCGGACCACATCACAATCACTAAAAACATATTTTAACCCCTTAAACAACCATCCCCCACATCAAAATAGCTAATAAAATGTATTAGCCCCTAATCTGCCACCCCCAGAACACAAACTACCTAATAAACCTATTAACCCCTAATCCACCATCCCCCCACAATACAAAGTATTAAACTAATAACTAAGCCCCCTAACCTAGCAACCCCTAACTGAACCCCAAATAAAATACACTTAAATAAAATTCAAAAGATTCTAACTACCTTGAAAATATAAAAAAATTAAAAAACCTAAATTACAAAAAAAATTAACATTACAGAAATCTAAAAAAGACTAACATTACTAAAATCAATAAATCCTAATATTATAAACAAAATTAAATCTCTACCATTACAAAAAATAAATAAAAAAAGCTAACATTTCAAAAAATAAAAAACGAAATTATCCAAAATAAAAAAAATATTCCTATCCTAACACACTATTTAAAAAATAAACACCCCAAAATAAAAAAAAAACCCTTATCTAGAAATAAACTACCAATAGCCCTTAGAAGGGCCTTTTGTAGGGCATTGCCCTAAAGTTTACAGCTCTTTTGCAAATTAAATAAACAAATTACACCCTAACATTACAACCCTCATCCCCCCCTTCAAAGTCAAATCAGCCATTAGGATGTAAGCAGCTTTCATCATATTGGCTGATTTGAATTTGTCAGCCAGTAGGAATTATTAGTTTTTTAGCTGGGGATTGCATGAAGAGGACCTCCATGTCATCTGGATGAAGATGAGGACCTCCTGTGGAGTTATTAAGGAGTCAGCACTGTATGGCTAAAATGCAAGTCTGTAAATAGCACTAAGATGAGGGGCATTGCAATCAAATATTAAAAATGAAATATGAAATCATGTAATTTGAAGATGTTGGTGTGTCCTGGAGTGAGTTTTCATGCATATTCTCATAGCTGTACATGATATCACATAGACATCATATCTGCATATATATATATATATATATATATATATATATATATATATATATATATATATATGTCCTGTTGACTGTACACAGCTTCTCTAAAAGGAATTAATGGAGGTTTAATAAATCCATACCATGTATGTTAATACATCTGTAGAATCTCTTCAATGGCCATTTAAGAGTATTTAACATATGTGCAAGGTGGCGGAAATGTTCTTATGAGGATTTGTCTGGTGCCTAGAGGTGCTTAGTTTGATAAGCTTAAAGGGACACTGAACCCAAATTTTTTCTTTCATGATTCAGATAGAGCATGCAATTTTAAACAACTTTCTAATTTACTCCTATTATCAATTTTTCTTCGTTCTCTTGCTTTCTTTATTTGAAAAAGAAGGCATTTAAGCTATTTTTTTGGTTCAGAACCATGGAAAGCACTTGTTTATTGGTAGGTGAATTTACCCACCAATCAGCAAGAACAACACAGTGTGTTCACCAAAAATGGGCCGGCATCTATACTTACATTCTTGAATTTCAAATAAAGATACCAAGGGAATGAAAATAATTTGATTATAGGAGTAAATTAGAAAGTTGCTTAAAATTGCATGCTCTATCTGAATCATGATAGAAAAAAATTTGGGTTCAGTGTCCCTTAGTGACCAGACCATTTTTAAATTTTCTTTCCATTAGGCACTAGGGCTATTTTTTACATTTCTGCAGTGTTTGTGTTTAGCTGTAATTGTCCTCTTACTCCTTTACTGTACCCACACATATTATATACCGTTTTTCTCGCCATTAAATGGACTTTCTATTGAAATCATTATTTTCATCCTATCATATAGTTTACTATAATTTTTTTTTTAAAAAATATGCTGAAAAAATTGAAAAAAACACACACTTTTTCTAACTTTGACCCCCAAAATCTGTTGCACATCTACAACCACCAAAAAACACCCATGCTAAATAGTTTCAACATTTTCTCCTGAGTTTACCCAATGTTTACATGTTCTCTTCTTTTTTTGCAAGTTATAGGGCAATAAGTACAAGTAGCACTTATTTCCAAACCATTTGTTTTCAAAATTAGCGATAGTTACATTGTAACACTGATATCTGTCAGGAATCCCTGAATATCCCTTGACATGTATATTTCTTTTAATAGAAAATCCAAAGTATTGATCTATGCCCATTTTGGTATATTTCATGCCACCATTTCACCGCCAAATGCGATCAAATAAAAAAATCATTAACTTTTTCACAAACTTTAGGTTTCTCACTGAAATTATTTACAAACAGCTGGTGCAATTATGGCACAAATGGTTGGAAATGCTTCTCTGGGATCCCCTTTGTTCAGAAATAGCAGACATATATGACTTTGGCATTGCTTTTTGGTAATTAGAAGACCGCTAAATGGCGCTCCACATCACATTTGTATATTGCCCAGCAATGAAGGGGTTAATTAGGTAGCTTGTAATTTTAGCTTTAGTGTAGAGATCAGCCTCCCACCTGACACATCCAACCCCCTGATCCCTCCCTGACCCCTCTCAAACAGCTCTCTTCCCTCCCCCACCTCACAATTGTCACCGTCATCTTAAGTACTGGCAGAAAGTATGCCAGTATAAAAATAAAAGTTTTATATATATATATATATATATATATATATATATATATATATACTACAGTATAGGATTCCCCCTTACCCCCAAACCTCCCTGACCCCCCCCCAAACAGCTCTCTAACCCTCCCCACTCTACCTATGTGCTGCCATCTTTGGTACTGGCAGCTGTCTGCCAGTACCCAGTTTGCTAAATTTTAGGCTTTTTTTCATAAAAAAAAATAAAAATCTGTAGTGTAGCTGCCCCCCTCAATACCCTACTCCCTTTCCCAACACTTATAACCCCCCTCTTCCTTCTTCCCTTTCACTAAAAATGTTCCAAAGTGTAGCGGTCCCACCTACTCCTGCCCCTTCGCACACGTTCCCGCCCCTCATGCACGCTCCTGGAACCTCTCTTCTACCCACACCGGAAATGCATCAACAATGGGCCGTCCACCCGCCTCCCTGCTATCCCTCCCATGCCACCAGCGATCGGCACCATGCATTTCTCTGCATTGGTTGCTTAAAAATTGGTATTGGAAGATGAATCAATATCGAGGCATCACTGCAATACCCTGAAAGCATCTGGAAGCTATCACAATCGCTTCCAGCGCTTAAAACCCCTGAGGACGTGCCAGGTGCGTCCTTGGTAGTTAACGACTGTTTTTTGTAGGACAAGACTGGCACGTCCTTGGTCGTTTAGGGGTTAAAGTGACAGTCTACTCCAGAATTTGTATTGTTTGAAAAGATAGATAATACCTTTATTACTCATTCTCCGGTTTTGCATAACCAACACTGTTATATTAATACACTTTTTACCTCTGTGATTACCTATCTAAACCTCTGCAGACTGTACCCTAATTTCAGTTCTTTTGACAGATTTACATTTTAGCCAATCAGTGCTGACTCATAAATAACTCCAAGGGAGTGAGCACAATGTTATCTATATGACACACATGAACTAGCAGCTTGGTTTTTAGAAGTGTCTATTTCAAAAAAGATCCTTCACAAAGCCGATTGGCGAAACGTATATATCGGACGTCATACGCCATTACGTCACGAGGATAGGCGGACTCTTTTTTAAAATAGACACTTGAAAACCAAGCTGCTTCATTGCATCGTTATAAGGATGATTTGTATGCTGGGGGCTAAAATGGTACACTGTATGTGTCTCTAAAGAGTATCTAGACACCAGAGTGATTGTATATTGTTTTTAACATTGTTTTAAACATTGTGGCAATAAAGTGAGAATCGCTTTTACCTGCGTTTTCATCTTTAACTGAGCGCAATACTTAGAGCTAACGTAGCTCGATTCCATGTGGGTACTGTTTTAATTTGCTGTAGAAAATAGTGAATTTACAGCTGTACTATCAAGATCTCTCTCTTTTTCTTTTGAGGATGAAAGAACAAGAAGATCCATTTATTTATTATTGACATTCAATATAGAGGATTTCCTCTTTTTAAACACTACAGTTTCATGTAAACAGGTTTAATGTGCACAGTGTATCATTGTCAATTTTTTATTCACTTGTATTCACATATTTTTTATTAATACACATTGATGTTTTAAACATATTATTTTCACATGAACTAGCACTGTCTAGCTGTGAAAAACTGTCAAAATGCTTTCAAGGGCTTAGAAATTAGCATATGAGACTACCTAGGTTTAGCTTTTAATAAAGAATACTAAGAGAACAAAGAAAATTTGATGATAAAAGTAAATTGGAAAGTTGTTTAAAATTGTATGCCCTATCTGAGTCATCAAAGTTTAATTTTGATTATACTGTCCCTTTAAATTGGGCTCAAGAAGAAGTTGAAATGTGAGCCGAAAACAGATTGTGATCGCCAAAAAGTTTTCTGGCTCCATAGGACAAATAGAACTTTTTTGTAGGATCTGAAAACCCATTTATGTGTGTGAGAAAAAGCCAAAAACCGTATCAAATGCCTTTCTGATTCAATAAACAGCAGAAAACGCCTCTACTGATTAAAATCATTGAGAAGAAAATGTAATCAATGTATATTGCAATGTCTTATTATGTATTATACTTTTCAAATATTGTAAACCTCCAAAAATGACTATTACTTTAAATTAAAACTGGAACTAATTCATCAGCATCAGTGCTGTAGTTCCCAGTCATGCACTTTAGCTGATTAATAAAATAATATCAATAATACTATACACTGCATACAAGTGTACTAAATTCTCTTTGCAATAAAATGAGAAAAGTAGACTCAGATGAGTTGCCTCACAAACCTCCTAAAAACTCTTAACACAAAATTTTCTTGCATGGATTTTGTCCAAATGATTTGAACACACCTGAGTGGCCAAAAAATGTTTATCACTTGACACTCCCCTTTTATGATTTATTATATTTAACAACTAGTCAAAGAATAGGAACAATCAATTTTAGCATTCAATTCTACCCTTTTAATTCAGATTTGGTTAGTTGCTTAACCAACAACAATTATGCAAAAGAATAATTATACATGTAGATGAAGTTTCTCATGTTGCTAAGTGTAAATATGGTGGGAGTATACTTATGGTTTCTAAAAGAGGTGTTTAGGTCTTACAGGAGAATATTAAAGGGACATGAAACCCAAATTTTTTCTTTCATGGCTCAGACAGAGCACACACACAAATAATTTTCCAATGTACTTCTTTTATCTAATTTGCTTTGTTCTTTTGGTACTCTTTGTTGCAAAGTATATCTAGATAGGTTTAGTAGCTGTACATATATGCCTCTTGTGATTGGCTAACCAATGTGTTCAGCTAGTTCCCAGTGGTGCATTGCTGGTTCTTCAAAAACAGATTCCAAAAGAATGAAGCAAAATTGATAATAAAAATACATTGGAAAGTTGTTTACATATGTATGCTCTATCTGAATCATGAAAACATTTTTTGGGGTTTAATGTTCCTTTAAGTCTTTGTGGTTTGCTAGGTGATAAAGGGTGGTCTTTTGAAGGATGAGAGCTTTCAATTATAATTAACTGTGGTGGGGGATTAATTAGGGTTAATTGCAGTGGAGTGACACGTTTAGATTTTATTTTGGTTGGTGACATGTTATATAATTAATTACAAAGAGGGGACCATGGTTAGGTAAATTTAGATAGAGATGCAACAGGTTGGGGTAAACCCTTAGGGGGATATGTTTGTGTGGTTTGAGATTGGGAGTAAAGTTTTAATACAATGAGGGGATGGAGGCTCTTGAGGCTTTAATTTGGTTAAATGGTTGTTTGAACAATGAACAGTATGGTAATGGTGTTTTAAGGTTACTTAGGTTAAACAAGTATAGAGATGTAGTGGGGCTTACAGTGATATAGAAGTATATAGTTTAGTGGTTCTTGCTACTCTGAAGGGGTTAATGCCTGTGTCAATATAACTTTAATGTGTATATTAACCCCTTAATGACCACAATGTACCCTGTATGTCACTGGTACTATTAATGCCCTCCCTCCAGCAGGCTTTGTGGAATAGAGCAGTCTCAACGCTGGTGGCAAGACCGCGCTATAAAACAATCAAGTCCCAAAAAAAGGCCAGCGACATACAGGGTACGTCGCTGGTCCTTAAGGGGTTAAACCCTGAAGTGCTTGATATTATTGATGGAGCATTCATTTATTATGTAATGTTTCTTGTAACACTGCTTTCCTATACAATCATTTATATAGGACATCCAGATGTGCTGAGAAGTAATAATATAAGCGTGAAGTTACAGGAAGATTGGAACACTTGTTTAAGTATGTGCATAATTTGTTGGTTTGAAAAAAAAAACAACCTAATCATTAAAACTTGGAACATATCCATTATCTCAAAACTGTGTATAATATCTCAAACATTGAAGAATGCTGTTTGATACAAGAGTGTCAAATTACAGGTTATTTTGCAGAAAAAGCCTCTCAAATGTAAATCATTTTATTATTTCTGAAGGTATATAGCTTCATAATAACCTAATTTAGATAACTGTGCTCTGCCTCTAAAATACATTTTCTATCAACATAAAAGTATTTTAATAATTTTTCTCTTTCATTTGATCAGACTATTACTATCCTGAGTATGCAAAAGTTGCAGATAATTTATATATCTTGATACATTTATACATAAATCTTTATTATATTTGGGTTTCAAAAATATGGAAGTTATTTAGTTTCTTAGCAAATGTATTTAGTTGGTATTATTATACAGAATAAAGAGTGAAAATAATTTCATACACATTACAAATGCATACACATTTTCCCTGAGGCTCAAACTGATTTTAAAGTGAAGATCAATTAGAAAAGATAATCCATTTATGCAAATGTATAGCATTAGCTGTAATTATATTGTTATGCCCATAACTTTTTCAAACTGTACTTTAAACTGTATGCTTAACTTTAGAGAAGAGCCACACTGAAAAAATAAATCTCATGGCTGTATGAAGTTTCTTATCACAAATGAACATGATGAAAGCATGTTAACAAATTATGTTTTGCATATTGGTAAGAAAATATTTAATATATATAATAATAATGAGTCTACCTGGTGGTATAGTGGCATGTTTATGCACTTTGGGAAGGAAGTAAAAAATTGGAGTTTTTGAATCTTCCCTATATAAAAAATCGAACTCCTCTTTAGAGATGAGTTTCTGATTTTGTACCTCTAATAAGAGGTTATATAGTTTAGAAGTAAATTCCCTTTTGCGGTTATTTTTCAAAATACTGTATAAGTGGTGGAGTCACCCAAAATTCTGTTTGATTCTTCCATGTAATATTCTCTATCAATAATCACTATTGTTAGCCTCCTTGATAATAATATCTTCCCTTTTGTTCAAGTGATTCAGTATTTCAAACTCTTTCTTACTTAATTTTTTTTTTTTTTTTTCCTTAGGAAAATCTTCAATGTCCCTCATCAGCATTCTGCCAAAGACCTCAATGTTTGGGCCTTTACTGTGCCTGGGATAGAATCTTGAGGCATTTCTGAATTTGTTTCTAGGGTTGTCTACCTGAATGGTTGGGGGGGGGTGTAAGCTATTGCTGGTTGTTTAGCATAAAACCTTTTAACAGTTACATTTCTTATAAATTTGAGGTGTACTTTTGTGATTAGTGCTGTGGTAAGAGTTTTTGTGAGTGTGTATCTGAGGTCTCCCTTTATTGTTATGGTAGGATTGTTTGCGATCAGGGGGGGAGGCATTTTTCTGTACATATTGAGTGCCTGATTGGAAATCTTCACTATCTCTAAGGTATTTCTGGTATTTATTATCTCCCACTTCTTCATCAAATTCTTTAGCTTTTTCTTTTATTGTATCAAATTTGTCCTTACATTTTTTGATGCTTAAATGACTACTTATATCAATTTCTAGAGAATTTATCTCTTTTTCTATATTTTTAAGTTGTACATCCTGCATCTCATATAAAAGACTTACTAGCTCCAAGGAGCATTTATGTAAAGCAGCATTCCACTTATTCATGAAAACTTCATCATCTATTCTAAAAGCTGGTATTTTGAAAACTCTTAGCCCCCTAGGTACAATATTTTCATTTAGATATCTGCTCAGGAAGGTTACCTCCCACCATTTTTTTCCGCTTCTTTAGTGTATAACGTTTGTAGCTTGGAAATGGTGGCTTCCCATTCAGAATCTTTTGTATCAGATTTACTAAATGTATTTAAATATTTTGATTTTCTCGCTGCCCTCCAATCATAAACGCTAGATTACGAGTTTGTGTTATGAGTGAAAAAGCAGATTTATGGCTCTTTTTCACTACCGCTGGTATTACGAGTCTTGCAGGTATATCTGTACCGCACACTTTTTTGGCCGTAAAGCAACGTAACTACCGCAGCTTTCAAAAAGTCCTTTTTCAATGCGACTTCCACAGCGCTGGTATTACGAGTTTGCCTGTCCGGCCAAAAAGTGAGCAGTACAGCCTATACCGTCAAGATCCATACCGTAAACTGAAAGTCAGTAGTTATGGCTTTTATGTTACAGAGCTGTACCATAAAACTCATAACTAAAGTTCTACAAAGTACACTAACACCCATAAACTACCTATTAACCCCTAAACTTGCATTACAAACACTAAAATACAATTATTAACCCCTAATCTGCCGCTCCGGACATCGCCGCCACTATAATAAACATATTAACCCCTAAACCAAAAGTGAAAAAGGAGCACAAGCAGCAGATCTATGCACAAAGAATTTATTTACAGATAGTAAACATAGCGCATTGGCGCTCTGAGTGAAGAAAAACAAACACGTTTGTCAAACAATATACAAAACCGTGAGAGGGGAGAAAAACTAGGCTTTATTGATGCCAAGACACGAGACTATCTCTTAGTGTCCAATCCCACCATTCCTACGTTTAACCACCTACCTAAGGTCCACAAGTCCACTGAAAACGTACAGGGGAGGCCAATCGTGAGTGGCATTGGATCCCTGCTGGAGCACCTGTCAGAGTGGCTGGATCATGTGTTGCAGCCATTGGTGAGTGCTCTATGGAGCTTTCTCTCAGACGCAAAACATGTACTTAATCTTCTATCCAGAATAGCTTGGAGCAAACATTATGTCTGGTTGACAGCCGATGTGAAATCGCTCTATACCTCTATTCCACACAAAAAGGGGTTGCAGGCCATTCGTTTCTTTCTAGAGAAACAATATGGACCGGAATCAAACTTTGTGAATTTTGTGATAGAAGTTACCAACTTCCTTCTCAACCATAACTACTTTGAATTTGAGGGGGATTTCTTTCTCCAGAGGCGTGGGACTGCCATGGGGGCGAAATTTGCCCCCTCCTACGCCAACCTGTTCATGGGTTGGTGGGAGCTGTCCCACGTCTATGGAGATGGGAATCCTCACAAAGACAAGGTGGTTTGGTATGGTCGCTATATCGACGACCTCCTTTTCATATAGGGAGGTAGTGAAGCTGAACTACAGATATTCATAAAAAGTCTTGATGATGACTCTATGGGGCTTCACTTTACAAATGAAATACAAGGTGACACCATTAATTTTCTAGATGTGACTCTCAGAGGTAGACAGGGTCACTTCATTAGCTCAGAGACCTACCGTAAACCCATTACGGGCAACTCACTGCTACATGCAGCTAGCTGCCACCCACCAGGAGTGTTTAAAGGAGTAGCGAAGGGTCAGTTCATTAGGCTGAAAAGGAACTGCAGCGATGCAGGGGTTTACGAGAACCAGGCCAATGAACTGACCTCACGCCTGATAGAGAGGGGCTATAGGAGTTCTGTCATCACCAAAGCTAGGAATATTGTAAGAGGAATACCTAGGGAAAGACTCCTCAGACCAAAATCCTACATCCAGGAAAGGAAAGACAACAAAATTGTCTTTTTAACAGAGTATTCAAGACAATATAGAGAAATCTGCCAAATAGTGAGGCATAATTTTAATATGCTATCTGCAGATGACAAACTCCAACAGGTAGTTACAGAGGGCCTAAGGTACTCCTACAAGAAAAATAGAACAATAGGCAACATTGTGGCACCCACAAGAATTAAAAAGACAGGACAACCTATCTCTTCATGGTTGAGCTGTAAAGGTACATTCCATTGCCACCATCGTACATGTGTGGCTTGCGAGAAGCTGGCCCCTGGTGACCGGTTTATCTCACTAATGACAGGTCAGAATTTCATGATAGATTCTTGCCTCAACTGTAGGTCTACATATGTGGTTTATTTGATCTCTTGTAGGGAGTGCTCCCTCCAATATGTAGGCCTCACGACAAGAGAAGCCAGAACCCATATTAAGGAGCACCTTAGTGACATAAGGGCGGGGGTACTCACCACAGCATTGATTCAACATTTCGCGGGGACACACCAGAAAGACACTAGTTCCTTTTCTTGGACCATTATTGAGAGGGTGGCTCCCTGCAAGGGGGGAGTCGACAGGGTCCGCAGATTGGGGGAGAGGGAGGCCTGTTGGATTTTTAAACTCAGGACAAGAGTTCCAGGGGGCCTAAATTCGGAATATGACCTCATCAATTTTTGGTAGGGCCGACCCTCTCCCCCACCCGATTCGCCCTGCACACATTAACTATATATAGTCTTTACCACGTCACCTTAGGAGCGTAGTAGCCTACTAACTTAGGACTCCCTAGTATAACCTATCAGGTCCTTGGGACTCCGGTTTGCCCTATGGACTTATTTCTCTAGTGTAAATGGGGCTCTCTCTAATAGTGAAGCCACCTATTGTCCGGTGTGGCATGGAATACATATGTTAATGGTACCTATGTATTAGTAGACTCCGCAATAACTTTATTTCTGCTAAGGGTTAACTGCAGTATTATTATTATTATTATTGTTATTGCTGTTGATATAGCTCAAGGTCCAGTATGTATACACAGTGCGTACTGATTATATCTCAGTAATAATAATGTTTATATTGGTTGCTAGTCTTTAGATGTAAACGACTGTTATCCCGTGCTTATATTATTTGTGCTTTCATTTCAGCCACTATGACGCAGCGTCCCAGCACTACAGGTGTGTCCAGCTGGGTCCGGAGCTATCTGTTCTGCCCTCGGCTGTACTGAACACATTTCTTCTACTTTGATCACTGAAATTGTTTTGTAATTATAGGATTAAAACTGTATATAATGCACGGGTACCGCTTATTATCTTCTATCATTTATTAATTATGTAGTATTTACAATTATTCCTATCTTGTTCCATGTGTATTCACAGTATGCTGTATTTAGTGTGTAATCCTGTGCGTCCCCAGGTGTCCTCAGCTACGTAACTAAACACCCATTGGAGGATTATTTGGGGGGAGTGTTCCCATCCACAAATGGGATGACTAGCTACTGTTTTTAAGTTCACCTCACTGTGTTTTAGCCAGGTAATGAGTAAGGCTGTATGCTGAAACGCGTATACCTGTTTTCCTAAAAGCTAGTCTTATTGTTTTTGTCAGTATTTACCCCGGGGGTTTTTTCTCCCCTCTCACGGTTTTGTATATTGTTTGACAAACGTGTTTGTTTTTCTTCACTCAGAGCGCCAATGCGCTATGTTTACTATCTGTAAATAAATTCTTTGTGCATAGATCTGCTGCTTGTGCTCCTTTTTCACTTTTGTTTGCACTTGCTTGGCCTTTAGTGTAGCACAGCAGCTAAGTATTGCACCATTATCCTGACCGCATCTTTACGCCCAACACCTGGGACGCTAACGAAAGGAGGAGTCACCCACCGCAGCCACCGGAGCTCAATACCAATTGAACGAGACAATCCATACACAGTAAAGAAACCGGATATACTGCCGAAACGGACTGTCGCTCAGGTTCCAGTAGTACACAGGTATGAAGTGTGGACTCTTGGCGTTTATATGTACTAGTTATCTAGGGTGTTTGCACTTATAATCTAATACATGTGCATTCAGCGGTGGTATATGATTCTCACCGGTCCAAACTCGAGGTAGGGAAAACTCACAGGACCTGGTCACTTTCCACTATCAACACTCGATATTCTGACAATGCTTGTATTGCGTTTTGGGAGCTAGCTGATTAACACACTGCTCTCAGTTGATAGACATACGTTATCATTGTTACTCTCCACTTTAACTGACTAACCCCTAAACCGCCACACTCCCGCATTGTAAACACAATAAATAAATAAATCAGCTCTTTTACCTTTAAAAAAATAATAAAACCAACCCCCAATGGTAAAACCACCACCCACACAACCAAACCCCCCAAATAAAATCCTATCTAAAAAAACCTAAGCTCCCCATTGCCCTGAAAAGGGCATGTGTATGGGCATTGCCCTTAAAAGGGCATTTAGCTCTTTTTCATTCCGATCGGAATGAAAGGTGAAAAAATCCTATTGGCCGATGCAATCAGCCAATAGGATTGAGCTTCAAGGGCCATTGGTAGTTTATTGTAGGCTAGGGTTTTTTCTTATTTTGGGTGGGCTTTTTATTTTGATAGGGCTATTAGATTAGGTGTAATTAGTTTAAATATTTGATCATTTCTTTTTTATTTTGTGTAATTTAGTGGGGTTTTTGTAATTTAGTTAATTATATTTAATTAATGTAATTTACTTAATTGTAGTGTAAGGTTAGGTGTTAGTGTAACTCAGGTTAGGTTTTATTTTACAGGCAAATTTGTAATTATTTTAACTAGGTAGCTAGTAAATAGTTAATAACTATTTACTAACTAGTCTACCTAGCTAAAATAAATACAAACTTGCCTGTGAAATAAAAATAAAACCTAAGCTAGCTACAATGTAACTATTAGTTATATTGTAGCTAGCTTAGGGTTTATTTTACAGGTATTTAGTTTTAAATAGGCATTATTTAGTTAATGATAGTAATTTGTATTTAGATTTATTTTAATTATATTAAAGTTAGTGGGTGTTGGGGTTAGGGTTAGACTTAGGGTTAGGTTTAGGGGTTAATAACTTTAGTATAGTGGCGTCGATGTTGGGGGCGGCAGATTAGGGGTTAATAAGTGTAATGTAGGTGGCGGCGATGTTAGGGGTGGCAGATTAGGGGTTAATAAGTGTATGTAGGTGGCAGCGACATTGGGGAAGCAGATTAGGGGTTAATATGTGTAGGTAGGTGGCGGCGGTGTCGGGGGCAGCAGATTAGGGGTTAATAAGTGTAATGTAGGTGTTGGCAATGTTGGGGGCAGCAGATTAGGGGTTAATAAGTGTAGGTAGGTGGCGACGGTGTCAGAGGCGGCAGATTAGAGGTTAATAAGTGTAATTTAGGTGTCGGCGATGTTGGGGGAGGCAGATGGTGTTTAGACTCAGGTTTTATGTTAGGGTGTTAGGTGTAAACATAACTTTTGTTTCCCCATAGGAAACAATGGGGCTGCGTTACGGAGCTTTACGCTCCTTTATTGCAGGTGTTAGGCTTTTTTTTAGCCGGCTCTCCCCATTGATGTCTATGGGGAAATTGTGCACGAGCACGTAAAACCAGCTCAAAGCAGCGCTGGTATTTGAGTGCGGTATGGAGCTCAATTTTGCTCAACGCTGCAATATTGCCTGCTAACGCCGGATTTATGAAAAGCGCTATAGGGAGGTGAGCGGTGGCAATAGCTTGCAGGTTGGCACCAAGCCGTTCATAACGCAAAACTCGTAATCTAGCCGTTAGTGTGTTACTGTCATTCAATACATTAGATACATTACTACCCATATTATATAAGAGAGATATATACAAGAAGGTAAAAGAAAAATGTATACAATACAGATAGGTACTCCCCTATGATTAGAACTGCTGCCTTCCAACAGTTTCTCCCAAAGGCTGTAAATTCGATATATGTTGCAAGTAGAGGCGCTGGTTTTTAGGAGTCTTCAGAAGATTCCTCTCTGTATTTCACAATTCTCCCAAAAGAGCTTTGTCTGTATCTGTTTAGAGAATATCACATTGGCGTAATGTTTGCAAATACCTTTGCAAATAAGTGCAGAATACTCACAGAATAATATCAGACTAGCGGCTCCACAGGTGGCTCCACAAAATCATCAGGAAAGAGAAAACAAAATTCTTGGATAAAAATATAGTTGTTTATTTGGCTCAACGCGTTTCAACGGATTTACCATCTTTTTCAAGAGCTATTAAAACTTAGTATGTCTTACAAAAAGTCATATACAATACTGCATCGCAGACGGCCTTAAATACACAATCATGGACGGTATCTGATACCTCATTGGTTAAGGTCAGATTTACACGCGATTATAAAAAAACATGAAAAAAAAGTCTAAAATTATTAAACTTAAACACCCCAGACTAAAATGATACTTTGTACCATATGGACATACCCTGCACCAATCATGTCCCTACGACTGTTTCCCTCTCCCTCCACCTCCCCTTTTTTTTTTCTCTTCTTCTCCCTCCCATATTGCTCTCTCCTCCTTCTCCCTTTCCTTCACTTAGCGATACCTTGACAATCGAAGATCTCTTTTCGATCAGTAACTAATGGTCAATTGCAGATGCTGAATTATTTATTGATTTTACTACTATTTGTTTGAGATATGTTTGTATATCACATGCTAATTCTGGTGTTTTATAGTTATATATTTGTTTCATGCTTGTTGTTTATCTTGTCATAATCTTACATTGCCATTGAACATAAACATCACTATCTTGATACTAACAGAGGACACTAGACCCTACCTAGCCAATGAGCTTGGGGTCGTGGTGAAGTATGGACTGGGCTCGATGAAATACCTTTATTGTAATAGACCCTCTGTTGTTGATAATAACTATCTGGCATTATTGTGTTATCTATATTACTGTATATGTATTTCACATGTCTTAATAAAAATAAAAATTATTTAAAAATAAAATAAAAATTATTATACTTAAAAATAGTACATATCTGATAAAAAATAATCATATATAGTTCAATATGTCTAAGAACATAAAAATCCTGCCTAGACAATGTATTAATCAATGAAAACTTGTTATTTCAAAAAAGAGTAATATCAACCAATCCTGAACCGTTCTGTTTTTCAGTTCCCTTTCAAGTTGTCCTGTGTGTTGAGGTTCCCAAACAGGTCCGTTTCTATGTATCGTAATCACATGATGTTATTTATCCAACAGGAAAAATAAGTAGCTGTCAGTTCTTATGAATACATTCAAATGAGTCCAGTATTAGGCTAGAGTATCAATTGATTACCAGAAGTAAAAAAGAGATATATATGTTAAATTATATAAAGCATATTAGAGGGAGCAGAGCCTGACAGGGCACAGAGATGACTGCATTTGTGTAGTGCTCCATAAAATAGAGCGGAGGTACCTGCCACAACTCCTGCCTATCACTACATAAAAGGGAGAATACAAGCCCATGAAGTCGGCGTGACTAGCTGGGCAGCCTGACACGATCCAGAGTCTGGAGGATTGAGCCTCAATTAGCGAGGACAGTGGGGCTTGCAGTGAGAGCGGGAACCACCGCCATTTTTAGAAAGCCAAGACTGAAGCAGAAAGTCTACGCAGTACAATCCGGCTAGCACAGTGGGACAGTTACGCTTCGGCTATTAGCTGCAAAGTACCCGGAACAGGCTATACCAATCTCCACCTCTTTGATACCAATATGTTACAGTGAACCTGTTTTACTATGCCCTAAAAAAATAGATATTTCATGGGAGCTCTAAATAGCAAAGTTATGGGATAAGCCTATATGGTACTACACTCCTTACCCACGCCAAAAACAATGGGAAAAAATATATATAGGTGTCCTGCACGTATCTGAAGAAAAAGAAGGGATCCATGACTGCATAACAATGAGACAGCTGCTTAGCATTAAGCTTTACAAAATCGCTTATTTTACCTGAGATTGCATAACTTAGCCTGGGGCTGTGCCCCCATAACGAAAGACTTTGCATTTTTACACCTACACCCTTGGGTTTGAATATAATACAGCTTTGAGCAAAAGGGGGCCCTGATTTATACAAATCTGCTTAACGGTTCATAACTTACTTGTGGGTCTCTCCTACCCACCTCCAACCCACTACATGGTGATCAGAGACAAAAAATGCTATTGTACAGGAGGAAATAAATAATAAAAATTCATATCACTACACAGGCTCCTACATTCATGAACTGTTAACAGGGTCTAAGTCCGCTATCCTAGGGGGACTCATAGATACTTAATTACAATATCCACTAAAGTGACATTATGGCCTCAAGAAGACTACCTAAACCGGAGAAATCCAGGGGGAAACACTTCTCAGTCCTTTCTTTCTTTAAACCATCACAAGGGGACAACATTCCAGATGGGGATAGGAAGCCAGTAGATGTATAAGAACACACCTTAACGACACCTAATTCAGCAGAAGACTATACTCCATTGACCAGAGCTGACCTCCTTCATCTTGTCTCTAAGCAGGACATAACATCCAGTTTCGACAATCTTTGGACAAAAATTGACACCATGCAAACCTCCATGTCCGCCAGTTTAAGTGACATTAAAAAGGATATCTCTGAACTAGGCAGGAGAGTAGAGACCCTCAAGGAAAATAGAGATAATATTGTGGAGGATGTGGAGATGGCAGTTCAGCAAGTGTCTCAGCAGCAGAAGGTGGTTACATAACTATTAGACAAAATTGAAGATATGGAAAATCGCAGCAGGCGATGTAATCTTCGCTTAAAAGGTATACCCGAATCTGTCAAGAACGAGTCCCGAGAAAGAGACAGAAGAATAAGTGAAGGACTAATTCCTAGGCTGCTGTAATGTTGTTTCACCTTTTTTTATGTTCTCTTTCTTACAGATGGTCCATTCCGGTGGACGACACAGACTGTGGTGGAAGTTCATCAGTTGTAGGTTTGAGACTGTGCTCAAATCCTGTTAATTTTATTACCTGTTCTTACTAAGTTATAATGGTTATATAAGTCTAAAATCATGGCCCGAGGAGGTTGGGGGACTCCCCTGTCCTACTTCTACAGGCCGTTTATGGGGTAACCCCCTAGTATTATCCCGCTACATATTTGATCCCTTATTTTCTTTTTTTTTCTCTTTCTTTAGATGGAGGATGATGGCATGTTCTATCAAGAGCACAATTTTTCGCTCTGTATTTTTTCAGTTTTTATTTTTCTGTTTATGTTAAAATATGATGCATGATATGTAATTACCCTTGTCTTTTTCATTTTCAGACTCTCACTTTTTCTCTCTTCTCTCTCTTCCTCTCACCGCCCTCTTCTATGGGACCATGGATGCATCTTATTTCTCAACTAAATATGTATCCAGCTCAAAGGACCTTTGGGAACTTGGGATCGGGTGAGCTCCCTCAGTCATACCACACAAACATGTTTCTACAGGCTATAACTGGGTACTACCACTTACCAGTCACAATCTAATGTTATCTTAGTATCCCACAATGTGAGGGACTTGAATTCATATTCCAAGAGGAGGAAAGCTTTAGCCCAATATGTACAATTAGGCGCAAATGTAGTTTTTTTGCAAGAAACACACTTCTCGTCTCAAGAAATGCCAAAATACTGGGCAAGACAGTTCCCACCCACTACTCATGCTACCACAGATAAAAAAAGGGGGGTATCTATCCTATTCCACTCATCTCTTAATTTTATCCCTACCAGTACCACTACTGACAAAGAAGGTAGATATTTAATTATTAAGGGTCACATAAATGAGGTGGAGGTTGTCTTCTGTAAAGTATATGCCCTGAACGAGAAACAGGACCAATTTTTCCATGAAGGCTCGGGGACCAAACACACAAACCCGAGCCTCGAATTCACAGAATAGGGCGGGGTAGGAGAATAAAAACCATATTTAGTAATATGGAGGGCCATAATTTGATAGATTCATGGACTGCTTTATATGGTATGACCACAGACCACACCTTTTTCTCAGCAGCACATCACAAGTACTATAAACTAGATTACATTTTCCTGAGCCAAATAGTGTTAGTCAATCTTGAGTGATCCTCGATACACCCATGTGTGTGGGCTGACCACTCTATTATTGAAGTAAAAATAAAATGGCTCCTCCCACCAATTCAGCTAGAAGCTGGACATATGACCCTAAACTCTTGAAAAACCCTATACATAAAGACTTTATCCTTAAACAAATGCTAGAATACTTGAACATTAATACAGACTCAGTGACCAATCCAATTCAGGTGTGGGCAGCTCACAAATCAGTGATGAGGGGACTTTTGATTTGAATGAAATCCCAGTACAAGCGTAAAGCGAGAACATTATTTAACTCACTTTAAACTGAGATAACAAAACTCGAGACACAACATAAACTGACCAATTTACCTGGAACATACAAGACGTTACAAGACAGAAGACAGGCATTAAACAGGTTACTAAACGAGCAGTCACTCGTATCAGGGGTAAGACTCAAAACGAAATATTTTATATATGCTAACAAACCAGATCAAAAATGTAATACAAACAAAGGGGGCGCTAAAAAGAAACTGAAATGTTAATGATTAGCAATTAACAATATATCAAGTCTGTTATACAATGTGATATATAATCATAACTATAGTAGTTTTGTACATACAAAATGAAAGTCCAGAGAATAGTCCTAGATTTAGCAATATGCCCTTCTAAGGTGTAGGAGAATCCTCTTTGGATATAGGTAAATATAAATGGCTGCCTCCTCTTTACCAACTTATCCGGGTTACAACTGCATTATTATGAAGAAATATAGAGGGGCGCCTCATGTGCAGGATCATCAAATATATATATATATATATATATATATATATATATATATATATGAGTATAATACAAAATGAGCCAAATGGGTACTCACATATTAGTAGAGCACACCAATGTGCTAGTAGATGCAGGCTGTAGAATTATCGGGTATAACAGCTCACCCCCAGCTAGGATTTCCTATGTGCTGCAGTGAATATATAAAACATAGAGAGAATGCACTATATGTGCAGATCAATCAAAATATGACTATATCAATTTAGAAGATGCCAAATGGGTACTCACTTAGTGTCCAAGCACACCAATGTGCTGGTAGAAGCAGGCTGGCAGAATTCAAATCGGTGTGTCAGCTCACCCCCAAGGATTTTATTAAGGAACATGATCCAGGTATAGGGGAGGATAGGTAAGTGTGTTCCAAAATCAATGAACACAGGCAGGCAGGTAAGGTATTTCCACTCAAAGTTGTTTTGTATATAAAAAATTGTATTTATTAAAAAAGATTTAAAAACAAAATACAAAGAGTGAAAAAATGGGGTATTCAAATATCCCCCTATACTTGCAACGCATTTCTCAGCTCTAGGGCCGTTTCCTCAGGCCTAATGTTTACCTTACCAATACATCTGCCTTATATAGCCCCTACCTAACACAAATGAACCATGTTCAAGCCTTTAGGGGGCGTGTTCTCTACTTGATTGAATGGTTACACCTGCATACTCTAATTATTGGAAAAAACTCCAGGTTGTGTTTGCTGTGTTATATTTCACTATCCAAATATGTATGAAATGGCAATCACAATACACAACACAGAACCTTTTCCATCAAGAGATAGCATAAGAATTAAAATTAAAAGATTGAATGTACACCTCACTTCATCTATATATTTTAAACAGGAAAAGGAAGAAAATACATTTCAGTCTGTTACATTTTATCAGCATCGTCATTAGTGATTTTTATATAAATCACCGGTTAATATGATATAATATTGTCTCACAAAAACCCACTTCAAAGAAAATTTAAAATTAAATTAAAATAAATCCCTCCATCCTTTCTTATGGTATATTGTTGTGCCAAATTTATCTTACTTTTATATCGCCGTGTGTGTGATCAGTTGATTCTCCCTTTCTCTTTTGCACAAAACGGCATATATCAGATTGTTTATAGACTACTTCTGATTAGGCATATGCAGTCTGTAAGCACCCAGGATTGCAAAATCAAATGCTCTAGCTAAGCATTTGATCACTTGCTTAGCCAATGTATGTCTTCACTGATGAGGGCAAATATGTAAGACTTATCATAACGAAGGTATGTCCATTTTTGTAACCACCCACTTAATCCTAGAACCTATAGGATGGGTCTTTGCATGCTTTAACCCTTCATGTTATCTTTTAATTGGTTCGTGTGTACTATCGGTTAAATGTAAGAATGATAGATTTACAGAGTTGCATTCTGAATAGCCCCATAACACTAACTATTATTCAGGCACTGCTACACATGAGGCTCAAGGAATTCAATAATCACATAAACTAATTTATTAGGATCACTTGCACAGCTACACGGGTTTGCATAGCTCTACATTGGAAGGTAGGAGCCCCAGGTTAGGATGAAATATTACTTAAAATTAGATTCTATCATGACATGTTGGCACAAGCAGCAATACTACAGGATAATCAGGAAGTTTTTCAGAAGGTCTGGTTTTACTGGATTATACTTGACTCTAATAGAATTAGAAATACATAGGGTTAGAATAACTCCCATTGGGACTCTTCAGGATAGAGTGGCCCAAGTTACAGGCTTTAATCCATAGTGGTTATGGAAAACTACAAAGGAGCACCATGGCCCGAGGGAAATTTTTTAATACGCTGTTCTTCTATCTGAAATTTTCTTTTGTTCATTTTATCTTATCTTTTGTATTTCAGTCTTACCTCCTCAATTAATGGGTGACTTCTGCTTCGAATTCTCTCACGCATAGTGGATGTACTATCCCAATTTTTGCTGGCGAGGTAGAGGTCTCCTATCTTTCTATTTTGTTGGCGTGTGATGATGGCTAGCCTATATACCCAGGTGTGTTACGGAATAATCTGTGACATGCAGACTCAGTTCCACACCATCTGAATCAATACTTCCTGCAATGTCAAGTAATTAATAACTGTTGTACGTTTATTTATGTTGTACCCTGATGCAGCGGAGGTCTAACTGTATTGCATTCCTTTACCTTTCTCTCCTTTTCTCCTTTTGTTCTTATTTGTGGATTGTATCTGTTAAAAATCAAATAAAAAATTATTTCATCTAAATTATATACAGCATATTAATGTACATTTCCGCATTTTTAGAGAGCTCTTAGTGTTTAAAGATCTTTTCAAAAGATCAATGCGGCGGTATTTTTAGTCTGCAGGTCTATATCAGCATTTTACATATTTGCATATTTCTAAATATAACTTCTTATAAAATTGACAAATATAAATAAAAAGAAAATGTAAAATGATAAATGAAAGTAAATAAATTAAAAATAATATAAATACCGCTTTATCAACGGTCTATGTCCTGTCTTTTCTTATATGTTGAGGTATTTAACCCTTACTAAGCAAGCTTTTCAAATCAATAATATACTACTAGACAAAGAAGTTGAATGGATCAATAGATGAATATTATAAATATAACTTTGTGAAATAAAAAATTAACAATTTATATATAAATATATTATCTTATTTGTTCTACAGAAAAAAATGTTGTAAGAGCTTATATGATAATCGGAACGTGTGTTATTGTTCTTATCTTATCTGTTTCTGAATTAGTGAATGAGACTAAACAAAAGCAACAATTTTGGTAACCTTATTTAGGCCCCATTGTGCATAGGTCTTTAATGTATGGATCCATTTAAAGGGACATGAAACCCCAAAAAAATTATTTTATGATTCAGATAGAGAATACAATTTGAAACAACTTTCTAATTTTCTTCTATTATCTAACTTGTTTCATTCTCTTGGTATAATTTGTTGAAGGAGCAGCAATGCACTACTGGTTTCTAACTGAACAAATGGGTGAACCAATGACAATCAGTATATATATGCATCCACCAATCAGCAGCTATAACCTATGTTCTTTGCTGCCCCTGAGCTTTCCTAGATAAACCTTTCAACAAAAGATAACAAGAGAAGGAAGCAAATTAAATAATATAAGTAAGTTGGAAAGTTGTTTAAAATTGTATTCTCTATCTGAATGATGAAAGAACATTTTTTGGTTTCATGTCCCTTTAAGTCCTCTTTGATTCAACTCTTTTGATATTTGACCCCCCTCTCCAATGTACCTTAACCTTCTCTATTCCCAGCGACAGAAAGCTTTCTTCTTAAAGGATTGACAATTGTTGTAATGTACCGGTATACCATGATCATCAGGAGCTTTATCTTTTTTGTTAAAATGTTCTAGTATCCTTGTCTTAAGAAATCTCGAGGTTTGTCCTAAATACTGACTCTTGCACCCGCATTGTAACAGATATATAACATTTTTCGTTTTGCACGTGATAACCTCTTTTATTTCATAAACCATCCCAGTGACTGAAGAAGTGAAACTTTTGTTTGTCCTTTTAGTGTAGTTGCATCCCTTGCACCTCCCACATGTGTAGAATCCTATCAAATCATTGATTTTGATAGGCTTTTTGGGTGCCATCCCTTTTATCATGGAGGGTGCCAATTTTTGTTTTAGATTGTGGCATTTTCTGAAAATTATTGTAGGACCTAAAAATACATCATCTTTAAGGATGTGCCAGTGCTTCTCTATAATCTTTTTAATAGTGAAATGTTGTGTATTGAATGTTGTTATGAATCTTGGAAAATTGGACAACAAATTATCTCTCTTTGTTTCACTCAAGAGGTTGGATCGTTCTCTCCCTCTTACATCCAATCTCTCTAGTTCTAATGCGTTATTCTTTTAACTCTTCTCCAAAAATCTTTGTTTGAGCATGCCTGATTGACTGTCGTAATCATCCAAATTGCTGCAGTTTCTGCGAATTCTTAAAAACTGACCCTTTGGGACTGCTTTCAGCCAATTTGGATGATGGAAACTGTCATGTTTTATATATGTGTTGGTATCACATTCTTTAAAGAAGGTTTTACTGTGTATCTTGCTATCCTTAACATACAAAGTCAAGTCTAAAAAATGTATTGTACAGTTATCATGTTCAGGGGTTAAAATGATGGACACATTGTTTTTGTTGAGTTTTTTCTACAAAATGGCTGAAATTGGATTCTCCTCCTTTCCAAATACATATCACATTGTCAATATATCTATGCCAGGACACCAGGTCTGCACCAAACTCAACTCCATGCCAGATGTTATTATTTTCAGAAAAGGCCACAATCTAAAACAAAAATTGGCACCCTCCATGATAAAAGGGATGGCACCCAAAAAGCCTATCAAAATCAATGATTTGATAGGATTCTACACATGTGGGAGGTGCACGGGATGCAACTACACTAAAAGGACAAACAAAAGTTTCACTTCTTCAGTCACTGGGAAGGTTTATGAAATAAAAGAGTTTATCACATGCAAAACGAAAAATGTAATATAGTTGTTACAATGTGGGTGCAATAGTTAGTATTTAGGACAAACCTCGAGATTTCTTAAGACAAGGATACTAGAATATTTTAACAAAATAAAACTCATGATGATCATGGTATACCGGTACATTGCAACAATTGTCAATCCTTTAAGAAAGAAAGCTTTCTGTGGCTGGGAATGAGGAAAGTTAAAGTACATTGGAGAGGGGGTCAAATATCCAAAGAGTTAGATCAAAGAGAACTTAAATGGATCCATACACTAAAGATACCAAGAGAATGAAGCAAGTTAGATAATAGAAGAAAATTAAAAAGTTGTTTCAAATTGTATTCTCTATCTGAATCATAAAATAATTTTTTTGGGTTTCATGTCCCTTTAACCCTTTGAGTGCTAAGCACTTTCCCACCTGGGTGCTAAGATTTTTTAAAGGTTTTTTATTTTTTTATTTTTTGAACAATTTTTTTTTAACTTTATAAACTTTTTTTCAGACCCCCAAGACTTACACTGTTGGAAAGGTTAGGCGATTACCTTTCCAATGGTGGATCTTGGGGGTCTGTAGCTGCTTAGATGCCTGAGATACAGGCTTCTAAGCAGCATGCTCCCTGCTCCTATACTTAACATTGTTAAGTATAAATAAAGTTGAGCGGTGACATCATCACGTTATTGAGCGTGATGTCACCACGCAAAACGGGAAGCCCCTGTGATGCCTGTCACTCCACACGCACGATCGCCGGGGTAGGAGCGGGTGGGAGCCCTCAGATCTCCCTCAAGATGGGAGAGTGCTAATGACGGCTCTGAGCCATCATTAGCACCAGAGTGGGAAACTCTTTGACGGCTCAGAGCCGTCATTAGTACTCAAAGGGTTAAATGGATCAATACACTAAAGACCTATGCACAATGGGGCCTAAATAAGGATACCAAAATTGCTGCTTTTGTTTAGTCTCATTCACTAATTCAGAAACAGATAAGATAAGACAAGAACAACACACGTTCCGATTATCATATAAGCTGAAAAATCGGTCCTTACAACATTTTTTCTGCAGAACCAATAAGATAAGATATAAATATATATATATAAATTGTTAATTTTTTATATCATATCAAAGTTATATTTATAATATTCATCTATTGATCTATTCAATAAAGTTGTATTTACAACATTGATCTATTGATCCATTCAACTTCATTGTCTAGTAAAATATTATTGATTTGAAAAGCTTGCTTAGCAAGGGTTAAATACCTCAACAGATAAGAAAAGACAGGGCATAGACCGTAGATAAAGCGGTATTTATATTATTTTTTATTTATTTACTTTCATTTTTCATTTTACATTTTCTTTTTTATTTATATTTGTCAATTTTATGAAAAGTTATATTTAGAAATATGCAAATATGTAAAATGCTGATAAAGAACTGCAGACTAAAAACACTGCCACATCGATCTTTTGAAAAGATGTTTAAAAACTATCGCCTAGATTTAGAGTTCTGCGTTAGCCGTCAAAACCAGCGTTAGGGGGGTCCTGGTATTTAGAGTCTTGTAGGTAAGGGTCTAACGCTCACTTTCCAGCCGCAACTTTTCCATACCACAGATCCCCTTACGTCAATTGCGTATCCTATCTTTTCAATGGGATCTTTCTAACGCCGGTATTTAGAGTCTTGGCTGAAGTGAGCGTTAGAACTCTAACAACAAAACTCCATCCGCAGAAAAAAGTCAGGAGTTAAGAGCTTTATGGGCTAATGCCGGATCATAAAGCTCTTAACTACTGTGCTCTAAAGTACACTAACACCCATAAACTACCTATGTATCCCTAAACCGAGGTCCCCCCACATCGCCACCACTCTATTCAATTTTTAACCCCTAATCTGCCGACCGCACACCGCCACAACCTACATTATCCCTATGTACCCCTAATCTGCTGCCCCTAACATCGCCGACCCCTATATCATATTTATTACCCCCTAATCTGCCCACCCCCAACATCGCCGCTACCTTACTTACACTTATTAACCCCTAATCTGCCGACCGGGACCTCACCGCTACTATAATAAATGTATTAACCCCTAATCCGCCTCACTCCCGACTCAAAAACCCTATAATAAATAGTATTAACCCCTAATCTGCCCTCCCTAACATCGCCGACACCTAACTTCAAGTATTAACCCCTAATCTGCCAACCGGACCTCGCCGCTACTCTAATAAATGTATTAACCCCTAAAGCTAAATCTAACCCTAACACTAATACCCCCCTAAGTTAAATATAATTTAAATCTAACGAAATAAAATAAATCTTATTAAATAAATTATTCCTATTTAAAGCTAAATACTTACCTGTAAAATAAACCCTAATATAGCTACAATATAAATAATAATTATATTGTAGCTATTTTAGGATTAATATTTATTTTACAGGCAACTTTGTATTTATTTTAAGCAGGCACAATAGCTATTAAATAGTTAATAACTATTTAATAGTTACCTAGTTAAAATAATTACAAAATTACCTGTAAAATAAATCCTAACCTAAGTTACAATTAAACCTAACACTACACTATCAATAAATTAATTAAATAAACTATCTATAATTATCTAAAATTAAATCAAATAAACAAAAATTACAAAAAAAAACAAAACACTAAATTACAAAAAATAAAAAAAGATTACAAGAATTTTAAACTAATTACACCTACTCTAAGCCCACTAAAAAAATAACAAAGCCCCCCAAAATATAAAAATGCCCTACCCTATTCTAAAATAAAAATTTTACAGCTCTTTTACCTTTCCAGCCCTTAAAAGGGCCTTTTGCGGGGCATGCCCCAAAGAAAACAGCTCTTTTGCCTGTATAAAACATACAATACCCCCCCAACATTACAACCCACCACCCACATACCCCCAATCTAACCAAAAAACCCCTTAAAAAACCTAACACTAAGCCCCTGAGGATCTTCCTACCTTATCTTTACCACGCCGGGTATCACCGATCCGTCCAGAAGAGGGTCCGAAGTCTTCATCCTATCCGGCAAGAAGAGGTCCAGAAGAGGGTCCGAAGTCTTCATCCTATCCGGCAAGAAGAGGGCATCCGGACCGGTAGACATCTTCATCCAGGCGGCATCTTCTATCTTCTTCCATCCGGCGCGGAGCGGGACCATCTTGAAGCAGCCGACGCAGATCCATACTCTTCTTACGGCGACTCCCGACGAATGAAGGTTCCTTTAAGTGACGCCATCAAAGATGGCGTCCCTCGAATTCCGATTGGCTGATAGGATTCTATTAGCCAATCGGAATTAAGTTTGGAAAAATCTGATTGGCTGATTGAATCAACCAATCAGATTCAAGTTCAATCGGATTGGCTGATCCAATCAGCCAATCAGATTGAGTTCGCATTCTATTGGCTGTTCCGATCAGCCAATAGAATGCGAGCTCAATCTGATTGGCTGATCCAATCTATTGATCTAGTAGGACTGACACATGTTACGATTTTAACCCCTTAATGACCGAGGACGTGCAGGGTACGTCCTCAAAAAAAAGGCAGTTAACGCCTGAGGACGTACCCTGCACGTCCTTGGTGTGGAAAGCAGCTGGAAGCAATCCTGCTCGCTTCCAGCTGCTTTCCGGTTATTGCAGTGATGCCTCGATATGGAGGCATCCTGCAATAACCTCACATGGCCATCCGATGCAGAGAGAGCCACTCTGTGGCCCTCTCTGCACCGGACATCGATGGCCGGTATCGTTGGTGGGTGGGAGCCGAATTGGGAGGCGGGTGGGTGGCCATCGGTGTGCCGCGTGACGTCACGGGGGGCGGGACCGTCGGGGGCGCGCACTGGCGCACGCGTGCACGGAGGGTGGCGGGCGGGCGCGTGCACGGGGCGGGAGCGGGTGGGAACCGCTACACTACGGAAAATCTTTTCATAAAACCTGCCTAATCTTGTTTGTGCAAAAGCACAAAAAGTGATCGTGGAGGGGTGGGGGGGTTGGTTTGTGTGTGGGGAAGCTACACTACAGAAACTTTCAACAAATTAAAAAAACAAACAATTTTTTCTTCTAAACTGGGTACTGGCAGACAACTGCCAGTACCCAAGATGGCGCCCATTAAGTTAGAGTGGGAGGGGATAGAGATGTTTGGGAGGGGGGATCAGTGAGGTTGGGGGCTAAGGGGGGATAGTACACAGCAGCATATGTAAATATGCTTAAAAAAATCATTAAAAAAAATATATATATAGCTTTTATTTTAGTACTGGCAGACTTTCTGCCAGTACTTAAGATGGCGGGGACAATTGTGGGGTGGGGGAGGGAAGAGAGCTGTTTGGGAGGGATCAGGGGGACTGATGTTTCAGGTGGGAGGCTGAGCTCTACACTAAATCTAATATTAACCCTGCAAGCTCCCTACAAGCTACCTAATTAACCCCTTCACTGCTAGCCATAATACACGTGTGATGCGCAGCGGCATTTAGCGGCCTTCTAAATACCAAAAAGCAACACCAAAGCCATATATGTCTGCTATTTCTGAACAAAGGGGATCCCAGAGAAGCATTTACAACCATTTGTGCCATAACTGCACAAGCTGTTTGTAAATGATTTCAGTGAGAAACCTAAAATTGTGAAAAATTGAACGTTTTTTTTAATTTGATCGCATTTGGCGGTGAAATGGTGGCATGAAATATACCAAAATGGGCCTAGATCAATACTTGGGGTTGTCTACTACACTACACTAAAGCTAAAATTAACCCTACAAGCTCCCTACATGCTCCCTAATTAACCCCTTCACTGCTGGGCATAATACACGTGTGGTGCGCAGTGGCATTTAGTGGCATTCTAATTACCAAAAAGCAACACCAAAGCCATATAAGTCTGCTATTTCTGAACAAAGCGGATCACAGAGAAGAATTTACAACCATTTGTGCCATAATTGCACAAACTATTTGTAAATAATTTCAGTGAGAAACCTAAAGTTTGTGAAAAAAATTGTGAAAAAGTGAACGATTTTTTTTATTTGATCGCATTTGGCGGTGAAATGGTGGCATGAAATATACCAAAATTGGCCTAGATCAATACTTTGGGTTGTCTACTAAAAAAAAAATATATACATGTCAATGGATATTCAGGGATTCCTGAAAGATATTAGTGTTCTAATGTAACTAGCGCTAATTTTGAAAAAAAAGTGGTTTGCAAATAGCAAAGTGCTACTTGTATTTATGGCCCTATAACTTACAAAAAAAGCAAAGAAGATGTAAACATTGGGTATTTCTAAACTCAGGACAAAATTTAGAAACTATTTAGCATAGGTGTTTTTTGGTGGTTGTAGATGTGTAACAGATTTTGGGGGTCAAAGTTAGAAAAAGTGTTTTTTTTTTAAATTTTTCCTCATATTTTATAATTTTTTTATAGTAAATTATAAGATATGATGAAAATAATGGTATCTTTTGAAAGTCCATTTAATGGCGAGAAAAACGGTATATAATATGTGTGGGTACAGTAAATGAGTAAGAGGAAAATTACAGCTAAACACAAACACCGCAAAAATGTAAAAATAGCCTTGGTCCCAAACGGACAGAAAATGGAAAAGTGCTGCGGTCATTAAGGGGTTAAACAACATCTAACGTAATACTACCTATGTAGTATATTTTCTAACATGTGTGGTGTGTAATTTTCAATACACAGGACTTACGATTCGTCAATGTAAAGACAGGATCAGAGAGCACCTTCTCTTCCTAGAAGCAGTAATTCTAAATAACTAAACATATGACCAAACATGAAAAAAATAAAAGGGCTTTCAAATTTCAGGTCACCATTCATGTACCAAAAACCTTAAAGGGAGGTGACTGACTGGCTGCTCTAAATAAAAAATGAAGTATTCTGAATATTTTCTTTAGCAACAGGTTTTCCATATGGGATAAATGCTATTACTGATATTAAGCTTTCCACTGGTAATTGATACTTGAATTTTAGGGAGTTATTGCTTAGGAATTTATTTCTTATTAAGCATACAGTTTAGCATTAGTCTTTTATACATTTTCCTACTGATATAGGATAAAATATTGAGTGATTTAAATGATATATTTTCTTTTTTCCCTAAATTTGAATTTGTAATATGAAGTTACAGTTAATTTGGAATGAAGAGCTACTACATTGTTCCATCTCAATTACTGAAGTATATTTTATGTTCACTATTATAGATGTAAAACAAAATGACTAGATAATAAATAGCTGTAACTATTGTTTCTATCGCAAAAATATCACTGTAACTGTTAGCATTATTTTTCCTGTAACCAAACGTTTCATTTCAATAACAAAATATTTTTGTTAACATTTTTATACACATCATTTCAATCACAAAAGAAAGTTCAGAAGTTTTTATTCTATTTTTTAATATATTCATAGCTTAGTAGTTTAATGTACAGTATTATCTTTTATAATGTAATGATAAAACAAGGAAGCAATCATATTTTTTAAAATGTGATCTGAGAATAAAATGTAAAAAGCCAACATATGCAGAGTAAAAATAGCCAAAATATGAGGTTTGAAGTCATTTTTGAAACCATTATAAAGCAGGTTTCCTGGTAGATTCTAATCTCACTGCGCCACCATATATACAATGGTTAAATTATAAATTTGGTACTCTCTTCCCAGCGGGACTAAACGAGAACATAGATATGTCCGCTTTCTGAATATTTGTTTAATTCTTTCTGACTCTCTGCTAAACCTCATTTAAATGTACTTCTTGTTAAGTGTTTATCATGTTACCATCTCTTTTACATGCAACATCTACCAGCAGAGGTTATATAATGTATGAGGTTATAGTTAGGGATCGCTAGAATCCACACCTTCCATAGTAGATTTTATATTATTCTTATCACTATAGATACAATTCACTAATATTAGGTCTATTAGTTATATTACATATTATTATTTTCCAAAACATTTTTTTTGTTATATTCATCACATAATAATTACTTATATTAATTTATTTAGATTATGTTTAGCAAGGATATAATCAAGGTCCTTGCATATAGTTTGTATTATTCACATCTTATATCTCACTCACATCACTTAGTTCCTTTTATAGAGTAAAGAAGGAGAATTAGTTATTAGGTAGTATAGAATATATAATATTTAGGTAGTTGTTAATATATTTATTTT